>NC_056725.1:130014831-130209831 GCF_019279795.1 Protopterus annectens | reverse complement strand
CTCCCTAACAGCTAGGCTATGAACCAGTCATTTTACATTAAGAGGGTTACGGTCTGCACTCTTAAGTGGGCTGATTTCACCTGTGATAGCTGGGAATTGCTGCTAAAAAGCTAATTGTGTGTTTACCTGACTGGCCTGTGGGCATACTTAGTTTAAAACTTTTTACTTGTTTCTATATAAGGCTTGTATTTGCTTCACACGGCAGCAGTAGTGGTGCCCTGTATGTATACATTTATTAGAAGTTGTGCTTTCCTTATAAAAACTATCTCTGAAATTATCCACAGTCCCATGTTACTCATGGCGCAAATAGTTTGCATGCTGAGTAGCACTACTGCATTTAGTTGGTTCGGCATTACATTATTCCAACACTCAACTATCACTGCTCAAACAGCAAATGGTTTGTGTGCTGGGCAGCATTGTCAGATAGGTTAGCTGTAGATTATACTAAGTAAGCACCCATCCTCATCCAGTTGCAAGCCCTCCCCATTCTTCTCCCTTGTAAAGCACATATTAAGGACATGTAACCATAGATGAGCACTTTCCTGCTATCTCTGCATCTATCTTAGTGCACATGGGCATCCTGAGGGAATGTAACAATTGCCTTATGTACACTGACAACCACTTAATTCTGAAACAGATGAATACAATATGTGAGAGATGTAGTTACACAATGTCACTGAAGGCAAGACTGACACATACAGACACAAACGAATGTCAAACAGGTTTGTCAGTGACACACACACACACAAACTCACCACACTTACAAAGGATCAGACATATAGACCCCCATATGTGAAGGAGCTCAGTTTTGAACTGTTCTATTGGTTAAATTGTTTAAATCAGTTTACTCACTGTTTTAACACAGCTCCACATAGTTGGGTGACCAGCCACTGCTCTGATGTATTCATCTGTGCAATCCAAGGAATCTGTTGCATTATGCTAATCATAACTATAATTTTATATTGTATTTTGCACTTTTAAACTGTAATTTTGCTATATCACTGATTTGTTAAAACTGTTCTTGCTGATTTGTTGCACTTTTTGTCTGCTGTAGCATAGACTAGATTCAGACCTGCTGAATCTTGTTTTGTTTGTTAAACTGCGCACTGACCCAGACTATCTTATGCTGGACATGGCCTCCCTGCACCCTTGTGGCAGGAGAGTGCAGTTATGACTCATTTGCTTGAAGGCTGGGGGCACAGGGCTCAGTTTTGAGCTGTTTTATTGTTTACATTGTTAAATTCAGTTTGCTCATTGTTGCTACATAAGTCCAGTGTTTGTGCAGGTTTGTGCTTGTTTTAACACAGCTCTACCCAGCTAGGTGACCAGCCACTGCTCTGCTGTATTATTCTTTGTACATGTAGTGAACCTCCATGCACCATCATGCACTACTGTGCAGTGGGGGTAAACACTGGTAGTTATAGACGCAAAAAGTTCACTAGATAAATTTTCCCTTAGAAGCGGCCCGTGATCTGGGTGAGAAGTCCTTAAATTGCACTCAACTGCACAGAGAGCACCTCAGCTGCACTTTTGCCCCTTAAACAGTCCCAAAACCACATAATCTACAATAATCTTATACCATTTAGTGAACTCCTGACAGTATAGACCCTTTATAGAGCACCCCATTAGTATAGACCCCATTTAGAGCACCCAGTTATACTACACCCCTCCATTTTCTCTCGCCACTGTGAAAACAGGATTTAACCTAGTATTATGGATGATCAGTTTCCCTCCATTTCTCCTACCAGCCCAATTGACAAGGGTATCTCGAGGCAGTGTATCAACAACATCATGTGCACCGATAACCTGGGTATATATTATATGACTGAAGAGACTTTGCTTCAAACATATAATCATCAGCCCCTAAAGAGCGAACGGCCATGACCACAAATCATTTCCTCTGGAAAAACTTCAGTCAGCCGTTATTGGGAATTGCCCTTTTTCCCATTGTAGAGCACCTTTTGGTCATGAAACATGGACCAAAGCTCCAAAGGCAGTGGTGTCTCCATATTCATAAAGGATATGCACACCTCTAGACTAGTAACCCAGCATAATGTATCTGAGACACTTCAGGTACAACTAACATTGGGTAAGACGGTGATCCAACTCATAGCCTGCTACAGGTCCCCAACCATGTCCCTAGACTCTCACTCCACGTTCCTAAGCACAGTGGAATCTATCAAGGCTCAACCCAACACTCTCATACTAGGAGACTTCAACTACCCCTCCATCAACTGGGAAAACTACTCAAGCGCCAATACACTGGCCCAACGCTTCCTGGAATTCATCAGTTCTAATGCACTGGACCAGCTCATTCTGACCCCACTAGAGGAAGCAACATCCTTGACCTGGTTATTACGAACATGGGCAACCGTTGCTCTACATCAATAGTCAATCCCTCCCTGGTCAGATCCGACCATAAATGAATCACCATGGAAATCCACTATCCCCCGCAAAGGTAACCACCTTGAAAAACTTCTCCAAAGCTGACTTTGGATTCCTAAAACAGAGGTGGCTAACTTCACAGCACCCATGCCAATGGAAAATAGCTGTATGACTGCTGAATCATAGACCAATGCATTGTATGAACATGTACATAAATGCATGGAACTATCCTTACCCAAGAGAACCAAGATGCTGTTCTCCAGAAAAAGGAAACCAATCTAGTGGTCCCCTGCCATTAATAATCTCTACAACAGAAGGAATAAACTGTTGCAGAAAAAGGGGAAGTCCCAGGACTGGAAAAACTCCCTTATTAGCCTCAACAAAAAGTTGAGATCCCTCATCAAATCCTCTAAAGGCAGCTATGAAGGCAGAATTGTGGCAGACACTAAAAACAATCACAAAGGCTTCTATAGTTATACCAAGAACCTCCATGGCAATAGCCAGATTTGCTCTGAGTTACTGCACAATGGTACCTCCTATACTGAGCCAACAGATATTGCCAACATACTGGCTGATAGATTCAGTGCCAACTTTACCCCTCTCTCCCCCCCTAAAGGACCAATCACAATACCGGAAGAATGCCAGGCACCCAGCATTACTGCAGCACAGGTTAAAGCTGCGTTGTCCAAGGCCAAGAATACAGCTTCCATGGGACCTGATAATATCCCTGGCTGTGTCCTACATGAACTACAAAGCAAACTGGCACCACATCTGTGTGCCCTGTTCAGTCACAGTCTCACCTCAGTTTTGTCCCTACTGAATGGCGCACTGCTACAGTCATCCCGCTTCATAAAGGGGGGGCAACTAGGGACCATGGGAATTATCACCCCATTAGCCTGATGAGTCTGATATGTAAAACTATGGAGCACATCATCATGGACCTGATTAACAAAGATATAGGAAATCTCTGAACTCTGGACCCCACGCAGTTTGGCTTTGTGAAAGGGAGATCATGCTTGCTCAACCTGGTTGACTTCTTTGAGTCAGTCACCAGAGCTGTGGATGAAAGTATACAGCCTACCTCGATCTGGCCAAGGCCTTTGATACCATTCCTCCCTTGGGAATTATTGATAAGCTCACCAAACTAGACATCAACCCCAATATCACTAGGTGGGTTGCAAACTGGCTCACAGACGGAACGCACAGTCTGATATGTAAAATTATGGAGCACATCATCATGGACCTGATTAACAAAGATATAGGAAATCTCCGAACTCTGGACCCCACGCAGTTTGGCTTTGTGAAAGGGAGATCATGCTTGCTCAACCTGGTTGCCTTCTTTGAGTCAGTCATCATTGCTGTGGATGAAGGTATACAGCCTCTCGATCTGGCCAAGACCTTTGATACCATTCCTCCCTTGGGAATTATTGATAAGCTCACCAAACTAGGCATCAACCCCTATATCACTAGGTGGGTTGCAAACTGGCTCACAGATGGAACACACAGTGTGATAGTAGGGAACCCAAGTCAGACTGCCGACCAGTCACAAGTGGAGTCCCACAGGGATTGACCCTCAGTCCTCTGCTGTTCGGCATCTACTTCTCAGAAGTCCAGGACAACACAAAGGGTCTCTGGCTGACCAAGATGACTGCAAGCTGGGAGGCACTATTAACTCCCCAAGTGATGCAGATGTCCTACAGAAAGGCCTCACTGAGACCAGTGACTGATGTCGAAATGATGGCCAAAAATGCGTTGTGATCCCCTTTGGTAAAAACTCAGTTCCCACTAATTAGCACATCGATGGGAACCCACTGAACACTGAAGGCGTTATAAGAGATCTAGGGACCCAGGCTGACAGAAAACTCTCCTTCGACCACCACATTGCCACTGTGGTCAGAAAGTCCTATCATTACAAAGGGTTTTGCATCCAGGAAAAAAGAGGTCATCATCTCTCTCTACTCTTCCCTCATTAGACTAGTCATCGAGAATAATGCCCACTTTGGCATGTACCTTATTTAACACCTGCAACAGCTGGACAGGCCATACAAGTACCTCATGAATAGGAGGCTCTATATCACATACTCGAGGTGTTATAACTTTGAACACGGAATGTTCAAACCATTCCTTTCAAAGTTACAAAACTTAGACTAGTGATAAAAACAAACAAAAAAAAGAAGTAAAAACAAAATGAACTGTTGTAAGCAGGGGGCAGGCCCCACCTGCACCCCCTACATGGGGGGCTGCACCCCACATACCCCCTGCTACCTAAATATACCAACTCCGAGATCACATCACATTGTAATCAATGGAAACCTCCCCTTACAGAGATTTCCATTTAAAAGCTCAAACTTGTACCAGTTCAAACATTTGGTCTCGACCATTTGGGGTTCAAACTTGTACAAGTGCGACTATGTGATAGGAACCCCAAAAAGAATCCTAGGCATTAAACACATGTCCTACACAGACAGATTCAAAAGACTCTAGCTATTCTCTGTCTTATATCACCTACTTAAAGGCGATTTCTGCTTGACTTACAAAGCCATGTCTGACATAGCTCTGTTAAAAATGCTACATCGAAAGAATTCCCAATCCCTCCACACCACATGCTCCAGAGACCTCAACCTCATTGCCACAATCAACAGAATAAGCTGGAGGGATAGGTTCCTCACCCAGAGACTGCCCATGCTCTAGAATAGACTTCCCATACATGTCAAGCAGAGCACCTCACTGTCCCTCTTCAAAAGAAATCTTGATGAGTGGATGGGTAATAGAAAGTTCACCCCTGGGATCACTCCAGTGGATCTACTTGTCAGAGGCACTGAAAACTAATGTTGGGTGGCACGATCCCAGGGCACTTCTATGGGCTAGTCTTGTAAAGGCTGCAGAGCAATTAGCCTAACACACAACTATGAACCTATGAATTAGACAAACTCCACTGATGAAGAAAGTAGGCTTGGTGAATGTACTGTAATTATTTTACACTCGCCAACTTCAGAGAATCATTCCTTCAGTGGTCCCCTGGGCTGCATGTCTATTAACCCCCAATGAAAAAAATATATATTTTTTCTTAATGGCTGCCTTTTAAGAACCTTCTCAAAATGATACTTAAACAGCCCTATCATGTGAGAATTTGTACTGCTTTTTTCCATTTTTCGTTGTTTTTAACCAAGATTCTTTCTACACTAACTTTTGTTTTCTTTCACTTTATCCTTCTACACAAAATTAGTGCAGTCTTGGAACCTATATGATGTGCCCCTTCTTTAAGCATGGAATCTGGTGCTGCATAATGATACTGTACAACTTTCATAACATCTGGTGTCATTTTTAATATAGTTTTCTTCTTAAAATCAAACAGATAACATCCCTATGTCAGTTCTCTAAATTCTGTGCCACATTTCCTTTTTTCTATGTTGCTGTCCAAGCTTCTATCTTTTTGCCAGTGGTGGCTCGTGATATCGGACTGCAGGACTGCAGCCCCCCAGCTGTGAACCACAATGGTAAACTCCTGAAATGCATGCAAGTGTACTTAGATAATTGAATCTGGACTGCTGTCTTACTAGTCCAGAGTCAGGAAGAAGGCAGCAGTCTGCGGATGCCCCAGAAGTCTATGCGATGCGAACTGCATAGACTGGAAGTGGATCGGACTGCAAGGTCTGCAGTCAGTCTCAGAATGAGACCGGGAATAGGAAGGAATAAGAGCCAGGAAATCTAAATTGTGCATTCCGGCGTGTGCTGCAAGAAGTGCGGAGGATAGGATACTCTGCTAGTAGGATAATTTTATTTAGAAGCAGATAAACTGTGCATTCCAACATGTATGTAGAAACAGGGAGGATTTTACACAGGCACATGTTACTGTACATGTTAGCAGGACTGATTATGTTTGAAGTGGAGGATTTAGCAGGATTAATTATTTTTGAAACAGAGGGTGTGTGTGTGGTGTGTGTGTGTGTGTGTGTGTGTGTGTGTGTGTGTGTGTGTGTGTGTGTGTGTGTGTGTGTGTGTGTGTTTTGGGAAAAAAGAATGAAGTCTGCTATTCATTAAGTGTCTTCCAACATCCTCTGAATGTACTGCCTTTTTGATTTCTTGACATTCTAATGTCCCAGAGAAAGTTAATGTCCAGTTCAGATGTACAGCTTTGTAGTATACTTGATTTGAGGGGTGTAATTTGCACATTATATAGCAGAAGATTAGCAAGATTAAAGAATAGCAGTACATGAACAAAACTAATACATTCAAGCAGTATGCAATGGCAATAATAATAATAGTAATAATAATAATCATGCCTGTTAATATCAGTAAGATTTATTTTATCAAAAAGGCTTCTCTCCCTACATGGAAAAGTTGAATACAGGCCACTACTTATACTTTTTGCCTCCAAGTAAAACTCTACTGATGTATGATCAATTGAGAAAAGAATATGTTGCTTCATCGCAAATTCCCCTTCACAAAAGCACCGCTGCATGAACTGTCTATCCATTAAAATCAGAACTGGCTGACTATTAGGATCAGATTTTACCTCATATTTTTGTTCTGTTCTATTCTTCATAAAATCTGTGGTTTCTGAATTTTTAATTCCTTAAATAGTTGATGGTGCAGTAGTAGCAGAGGTTCACTGGTTTAATTCTTGGCTGGGGTGCCTTCTGTGTGGAATCTCCATGTTCTCCCTGTGTTTGTGTGGGTTTGCTGTGGTGTCCTCCCATGTTACAAAAACATGTGTCTGCAGCATTTCTCCCTGGGACTCTGCTGAAAATTTGCTTTTGTTCTAAGTAAGACTTTCCTGGTTAACAAATGTTAAATAAATAAAATTGACAGGCATTTGAATTTCAGACTTCATATTCTTCAGAAAGTACATGGTAACACAAAACCGTTTATTTTAGCAATTGTCTAAGTATATAAGAAGAATATTTGAAATTTGTCCCTATTTTTGGGACTGTATTCCCCCATTATTGGCTTTGTCCAGGTTTTTTGGGCTAAGGTTGAGAGCTACGGTGAGAACTGAATTCACTGAATATGTTTGAGGGCTGTATTTCCGCATTACTGGTTTTGTCCAGGTGTTTTGTGCTAAGAGGTTGACAGCTATGGTGAGAACTGAATTCACTAAATGGTAGCCATTTAAGTTTCAGTCTTCCTCTTTTTCACAAAACAGCTGATTTGGCATAGTGTTATGTTGCACTGACTGTTTTGCACAAGGTCCTGGGTTCAAGACTTGACAGTAAAATGTATGGTGGTAACACAGCATGTTATTCTAGCAACTTTCCAAGATTATACAAGCAATGTTTAAAATGTGTCCCTGGTTTTTGGGCTTTTATCTCTTTCAATACATTTTGACTTTTCCAGATTTCTTGTGCTGCAAAGTTGAGAGATACAGCTGAGTGTCGAGTAGATTTTACAAGGAGCTGAGAGCTGCAGGGGAAGAGAAATTTATTGCTGCTTAGGCTGAGTCTGCTTGCATTGTTAATAGCACAACAGGCAGTGTACTTGCTTTTGATGCAGAAGGCTGTGGGTTCTACTCCCACAGTATGTAGATGCCTTGCTGATATTGTACTGTGTTGCAAACGGGGTGGATGCTGCTGTTTTGAGAATGTCCTCTTTGGTGAAGATACCTAGTAACTATGAACCCGTTATCAGTTTGCCACCCATTCCCTATTGCAATATTACTAGCTTATAATTTTTTTAAATGTAACATAGGCAATTTATTCCTCAAGGGCAACAGGCACTTTATTTGTAGATGAAACAATGAAATATAAAGTTGTTTGCTAGTAGCAACCTCTTCATTAGTTAGATGTTTTTAATGTAGAATTATTTAGATGACTTTTACTTCTGCAGAGATTGTGCATATTTTCTGATACTGGTGGATTGCAGAAGTTTGAGTAGACTTTTATGATGGAAATGTTCTCATTTGGGCAGTTTTGTCATTATTGGTACTTGCATTTTGTTTCATAGTTTTCTGGAAAAATGTTCAAAACAATAAATTTAAAACACCCTCTAACAACTGTACTGTATTATACAAAGAATATAATTTAATACAATAAGGAAGGTGCATCACAGAGCACATGTATGTTTTGTGTGCAAGGGGCCTATCATTTGAAAACAGCCCAAAGTTAATCTTTATCTGCCGCTAGCCAAATGTATTTTCTTTGAATGTGGGTTTCAATGCTGTTTCAATGAATGTGAGTTTCAAAGTTTGGCCTAGTCATTGTGAAATTGGGGTTTCATTTTGGTGAAATGTGTTTCAGTGAATTGTGTTTTGGTGAAATGTGCTTTCGTGAAAAGTGCACGGTGAAATGTGCTGCTGAATAGTAGTAGATCCATATATATATATATATATATATATATATTTATATATATATATATATATATATATATACATATATGTACACATATATGTGTATATATATATGTGTATATATAGACACAGGTATATATATGTATATATATATACACACACACACACACATACATATATATATGTATATATGTATATATATATATATATATATATATATACACACACACACACACATATATATATATACATACATATATATATATATATATATATATATATATATATACACACACACACACACACACACACACATATATATATATATATATACATACATATATATATATATATATATATATATATATATATATATATATATATATATATATATATATATATATATATATATATATATATATATATATATATATATATGTATATGTAGATCCCTATCAGATGATCAAAGTTTAAAAATTTTTAAATTTGTACGGTTGAGACCAAATAATTGAAATTTTGGCACTTTGAATGTTTTGAATTTAGATCAGAGTACAGCATAGATCAAGAAATTTACCCTTTTCTTCAATGTAGTACAATCTCAGAGTTGATATATTTAATGTGCAGGGTGTGGGGGGGGGAGTACAGGGGGCTTACCCCCTGCAGAAACAGATAAAAAGAAACTTTTTATTTTTTTTTTATGTTCGAATATCCCATAATTCACACACATATGCATGTACATACATGCATGTACATACACTGCCACACACACACACACACACACACACACACACACACACACACACACACACACACACACACACACACACACACACACACACACACACACAGACACCCACACACACACACACACACACACACACACACACACAACAGACTGTATACACACATACATGCTTGTGTATATATGGAGTCACTTTAGAAAACTGAAACTTCACAATCTCAAAATTCATAAGACTGAAGCCAAAATCCTGACTGAAACTCAAAATCCTGAATCCCAAATGACTGAAAACACACAGAATAGAAATAATGACAATATTCCTGTACAAGGAAACAGAGAAACACATACAAGACAAAGCAATGCAGTTTTTTCTAAGTTTGAACAGGGGGGCAAGCATCCCTGCCCCCCCCCACACCCTCTGCTAATTAAATATATCATATCCAATATTACACTACACAAAAAAAAATGTTTCATGACTGGGTGTTGTAAACTTGGTAATTTCCCCTTTTAACTTGTATACTACAGCATAACTCACTGATACTGTGGTGAAGTACAATCTTGGAGTTTATATATTTAAGTAGCAGGGGGTGAGGGTAGTGCAGGGGAACTTGCCCCCATGCTTATACATGAAAGGTAATGTGGTTTGTCTTGTGTATAGTTAGTATATTAATCCTGTTTGTTTTCAGTCTTTTGTGATTCATGATTTCAAGTTTTCAGGATTCTGGGCTTCAGTCTTATGAATTTTGAGATTGTGAAGTTTCAGGATTCTAAAGTGAATGGGTATATATATATATATATATATATATATATATATATATATATATATATATATATATATATATATATATATATATATATATATATATATACATATATAGATATATAATTTTTTTTCGGACACACAGTCACATACACAGACTTACATGCATATATATACACACACACACACACACACACACACACACACACACACACACACACACACACACACACACACACACACACACACACACACACACACACACACACACACACACACACACACACACACACACACACACGAGTTTTGCTACATATTTTTGCTCTGTCTTGCAAAAATGTTTTAATTTTCTGATAAATCACTGAAGGCTGCAGCCAGTTAAAAATGCCAGTCAGAGTTTTACAATTCTTCTTACTCAAAAAATGCAAAATCTGTTGTTCTGTTACTTTTTAAGTACTCCCTAACAGCTAGGCTATGAACTAGTCATTTTACATTAAGAGGGTTACGGTCTACACTCTGAAGAGGGCTGATTTCACCCGTGTGAGCTGGGAATTGCTGCTAAAAAGCTAATTGCATGTTTACCTGATTGGCCTGTGGGCATACTTAGTTTAAAACTTTTTACTTGTTTCTATATAAGGCTTGCATTTGCTTCACACGGCAGCAGTAGTGGTGCCTTGTATATATGCATTTAGTAGAAGTTGTGCTTTCCCTATAAAATCTATCTCTGAAATTATCCACAGTCCCATGTTACTCATGGCACACATAGTTTGCATGCTGAGTAGCAATACTGCATTTAGTTGGCTCTGCATTACATTATTCCAACACTCAACCACCACTGCTCAAACAGCAGATGGTTTGTGTGCTGGGCAGCATTGTCAGATAGGTTAGCTGTAGGTTATATAAGTAAGCGCCCATCCTCAGCCAGTTGCAAGCCCTCCCCATTCTCCTCCCTTGTAAAGCACATATTAAGGACATGTAACCATACATGAGCACTTTCCTGCTATCTCTGCATCCATCTTGGTGCACATGGGCATCCTGAGGGAATGTAACAATTGCCTTATGTACACTGACAACCACTTAATTCTGAAACAGATGAATGCAATATGTGAGAGATGTAGTTACACAACGTCACTGAAGGCAAGACTGACACATACAGACACAAACAAATGTCAAACAGGTTTGTCACTGACACACACACACACACAAACTCACCACACTTACAAAGGATCGGACATATAGAACCCCCCCACATGTGAAGGAGCTCAGTCTTGAGCTTTTCTATTGGTTAAATTGTTTAAATCAGTTTACTCACTGTTTTAACACAGCTCCACATAGTTGGGTGACCAGCCACTACTCTGATGTATTCATCTGTGCAATCCAAGGAATCTGTTGCATTATGCTAATCATAACTACAATTTTATATTGTACTTTGCACTTTTAAACTGTAATTTTGCTATATCACTGATTTGTTAAAACTGTTCTTGCTGATTTGTTGCACTTTTTGTCTGCTGTAGCATAGACTAGATTCAGACCTGCTGAATCTTGTTTTGTTTGTTAAAGTGAGCACTGAGCCGGGCTATCTTATGTTGGACAGGGCCTCCCTGCACCCTTGTGGCAGGAGAGTGCAGTTAAGACTCATTTGATTGAAGGCTGGTGGCACAGGGCTCAGTTTTGAGCTCTTTTATTGTTTACATTGTTAAATTCGGTTTGCTCATTGTTGCTACATAAGTCCCGTGTTTGTGCAGGTTTGTGTTTGTTTTAACACAGCTCTACCCAGCTAGGTGACCAGCCACTGCTCTGCTGTATTATTCTGTGTACATATAGTAAACCTCCATGCACCATCATGCACTACTGTGCAGTGGGGGTAAACATTGGTACTTATAGATGCAAAAGTTCAGTAGATAATTCTTTCCTTAGAAGCGGCCTGTGATCTGGGTGAGAAGTCCTTAAATTGCACTCAACTGCTCAGAGAGCACCTCAGCTGCACTTTTGCCCCTTAAACAGTCCCAAACCACATAATCTACAATAATCTCATACCATTTAGAGAACCCCTGACAGTATAGACCCTTTATAGAGCACCCCATTAGTATAGACCCCATTTAGAGCACCCAGTTATACTACACCCCTCCATTTTCTCTCCCCACTGTGTAAACAGGATTTACCTTAGCATTATGGATGATCAGTTTCCCTCCATTCTCAGCCCAATTGACATGGGTATCTTGAGGCAGTGTATCAACAACAACATGTGCACTGACAACCTGGGTCTATATTATATGACAGAAGAGACTTTTCTTCAAACATATAATCATCAGCCCCTAAAGAGCGAATAGCCATGACCGCAAATCTTTTCTTCTGAAAAAAACTCAGTCAGCCATTATTGGGAATTGCCCTTTTCCCCAATGTAGAGCACCTTTTGATCATGAAACATGGACCAAAGCTCCAAAGGCAGTGGTGTCTCCATATTCATAAAGGATATGCAGACCTCTAGACTAGCAGCCCAGCATAACGCATCTGAGACACTTCAGGTACAACTAACATTGGGTAAGATGGTGATCCAGGTCATAGCCTGCTACAGGTCCCCAACCATGTCCCTAGACTCTCACTCCACGTTCCTAAGCACCGTGGAATCTATCAAGGTTCAACCCAATACTCTCATACTAGGAGACTTCAACTACCCCTCCATCAACTGGAAAAACTAGTCAAGCACCAATACACTGGCCCAATGCTTCCTGGAATTCATCAGTTGCAATGCATTGGACCAGCTCATTCGACCCCACTAGAGGAAGCAACATCCTTGTCCTGGTTATTACGAACATGGGCAACCATTGCTCTACACCAATAGTCAATCCCTCCCTGGTCAGATCCTACCATAAATTAATCACCATGGAAATCCTCCACCCCCCCCCCCTGTAAAGGTAACCACCTTAAAAAACTTCTGCAAAGCTGACTTTGGATTCCTAAAACAGAGGTGGCTAACTTCATGGCACCCATACCATTGGAAAATAGCTGTATGACTGCTGAATCATAGACCAATGCATTGTATGAACATGTACATAAATGCATGGAACTATCATTACCCAACAGAACCAAGATGCTCTTCTCCAAAAAAAGGAAACCAATTTGGTGGTCCCTGCCACTAATAAACTCTACAACAGAAGGAATAAACTATTGCAGAAAAAGGTGAAGTCCAGGACTAGAAAAACAAAAAGTTGAGATCCCTCATCAAATCCTCTAAAGCCAGCTATGAAGGAAGAATTGTGGCAGACACTAAAAAGAATCAGAAAGCCTTCTATTGTTATACCAAGAACCTCCATGGCAATAGCCAGATTTGCTCTGAGTTACTGCACAATGGTACCTCCTACATTGAGCCAACAGATATTGCCAACATACTGGCTGATAGATTCAGTGTAGATTCAGTGCCAACTTTACCCCCCCAAAGGACCAATCACAATACTGGAAGAATGCCAGGCACCCAGCATTACTGCAGCACAGGTTAAAGATGCATTGTCCAAGGCCAAGAATGCAGCTTCCATGGGACCTGATAATATCCCTGGCTGTGTCCTACATAAACTACAAAGCAAACTGGCACTACATCTGTGTGTCCTGTTCAGTCACAGCCTCACCTCAGGCTTTGTCCCTACTGAATGGTGCACTGCTACAGTCATCCCTCTTCATAAAGGGGGAGCAACTAGAGACTATGGACATTATCGCCTCATTAGCCTGATGAGTCTGATATGTAAAGCTATGGAGCACATCATCATGGACCTGATTAACAAAGATATAGGAAATCTCCAAACTCTGAACCCCACGCAGTCTGGCTTTGTGCAAGGGAGATCATGTTTGCTCAACCTGGCTGACTTCTTTGAGTCAGCCACCAGGGCTGTGGATGAAGGTAAGGCAGTGCATACAGCCTACCTTGATCTGGCCAAGGCCTTTGATACCATTCCTCACTCAGGAATTATTGATAAACTCACCAAACTAGGCATCAACCCCTATATCACTAGGTGGGTTGCAAACTGGCTCACAGATGGAACACTCAGTGTGACAGTAGCAAACCCCAAGTCAGACTGCCGACCAGTCACAAGTGGAGTCCCACAGGGATCGGCCCTCGGTCCTCTGCTGTTTGGCATCTACTTCTCAGAAGTCCAGGACAACACAAAGAGACTCTGGCTGACCAGGTTTGCAGACGACTGCAAGCTGGGAGCCACTACTAACTCCCCAAGTGATGCAGATGTCCTACAGAAAGGCCTCACTTAGACTAGTGACTGGTGTCGAAACGATGGCCTTAAACTTAATGCCAAAAATGTGTTGTCATCCCCTTTGGTAAAAACTCAGTTCTTACCAATTACCACATTGATGGGAGCCCACTGAACACTGAAGGCATTTGGTGTCACTTCTGTGTCACTGTTAGACAGAGGCACAGTATACTAACCTCGAAAAAGGGCATAGCAAAATTAATTTAAAATGGGTGGCGAAAGCCAAACACACTCTGGCTAGGCTTATAAATGCCCTAGGGCAGATAGCCTAGTATGAACCTATGAACCTATGAACCTAAGAGATTTAGGGTCCCAGGTTGACAGAAAACTCTCCTTCGACCACCATATTGCCACTGTGGTCAGAAAATCCTATCATTACCAAGGGTTTTGCATCCAGGAAAAAAGAGGTCATCATCTCTCTCTACTCTTCCCTCATTAGACTAGTCATGGAGAATAATGCCCAATTTGGCATGTACTTCACTTGACACCCGCAACAGCTGGACAGGCCATACAAGTACCTCATGAACAAGAAGGTCTATATCACATAGTCGAGGTGTTATAACTTCGAACACGGAATGTTCAAACCATTCCGTTCTAAGTTACAAAACTTAGACTAGTGATAAAAACAAAAAAAAAGAAGTAAAAACAAAATAAACTGTTGTAAGCAGGGGGCAAGCCCCCCTGCACCCCCACATGGGGGGCTGCACCCCACATACCCCCTGCTACCTAAATATACCAACTCTGAGATCACATCACATTGAAATGAATGGAAACCTCCCCTTACGGAGATTTCCGTTTAAACACTCAAACTTGTACGAGTTCAGACATATGGTCTCGACCATATAGGGTTCGAACTTGTACAAGTGCAACTATGTGATAGGAACCCAGAAGAGGATCCTAGGCATTAAACACATGTCCTACACAGACAGATTCAAAAGACTCCAGCTATTTTCTGTCTCATATCGCCTACTTAAAGGTGGTTTCTGCTTGACTTACAAAGTCATGTCTGACATAGCTCTGTTAGAAATGCTACATCTAAAGAATTTCCAATCCCTCCACACCACATGCTCCAGAGACCTCAACCTCATTACCACAATCAACAGAATATGCTGGAGGGACAGGTTCCTCACCCAGAGACTGCCCATGCTCTAGAATGGACTTCCCATACATGTCAAGCAGAGCACCTCACTGTTCCTCTTCAAAAGAAATCTTGATGAGTGGATGGGTAATAGAAAGTTCACCCCTGGGATCACTCCAGTGGATCTACTTGACAGAGGCACTGAAAACTAACATTGGGTGGCACGATGCCAGGGCACTTCTATGAGCTAGTCTTGTGAAGGCTGCAGAGCAATTAGCCTAACACACAACTATGAACCTATGAATTAGACAAACTTCACTGCTGAAGAAAGTAGGCTTGGTGAATGTACTGTAATTATTTTGCACTTGCCAACTTCAGAGACTCAACCCTTCAGTGGTCCCCTGGGTTGCATGTCTATTAACCTCCAATGAAAAAAATCTTTTTTTTTTTCTTAATGGCTGCCTTTTAAAAACCTTCTCAAAATGATACTTAAACATCCCTGTCATGTGAGAATTTGTACTTCTTTTTTCGTGTTTCATTGTTTTTAACCCAGATTCTCTCTACACTAACTTTTGTTTTCTTTCACTTTATCCTTCTTCACAAAATGAGTGCAGTCTTGGAACCTGTATGATGTGCCCCTTCTTTAAGCATGGAATCTGGTGCTGCATAATGATACTGTACAACTTTCATAACATCTGGTGTAATTTTTTAATATAGTTTTCTTCTTAAACTCAAACAGATAACATCCCTATGTCAGTTCTCTAAATTCTGTGCCACATTTCCTTTTTTCTATGTTTCTGTCCAAGCTTCTATCTTTTTGCCAGTAGTGGCTCATGATATCAGACTGCAGGACTGCAGCCCCCCCCAGCTGTGAACCACAATGGTAAACTCCTGAACTGCAATGCAAGCATGCTTAGAGAATTGAATCCGGACTGCTGTCTTACCAGCCTGGAGTCAGGAAAAAAGCAGCAGTCTGCAGATGCCCCAGAAGTCTATGCAGTGCTAACCGCATGGACTGGAAGTGGATCGGACTGCAAGGTCTTTAGTCAGTCTCAGAACTAGACCGGGAACAGGAAGGAATAAGAGCCAGGAAATCGAAACTGTGCATTCCGGCATGTACTGCGAGAAGTGCGGAGGATAGGATACTCTGCTAGTAGGATAATTTTATTTAGAAGCAGATAAACTGTGCATTCCGACATGTATGTAGAAACAGGGAGGATTTTACACAGGCACATGTTACTGTACATGTTAGCAGGATTGATTATGTTTGAAGCGGAGGATTTATCGAGATTATTTTTGAAACAGTGGGTGTGTGTGTGTGTGTGTGTGTGTGTGTGTGTGTGTGTGTGTGTGTGTGTGTGTGTGTGTGTGTGTGTGTGTGTGTGTGTGTGTGTGTGTGTGTGTTTTGGGAAAAAATAATGAAGTCTGCTATTCATTAAGTGTCTTCCAATGTCCTCTTTGATTTCTTGACATTCTAATGTCCCAGAGAAAGTTAATGTCCAGTTCAGCTGTACAGCTTTGTAGTATACTTGATTTGAGGGGTGTAATTTGCACATCATATAGCAGAAGATTAACAAGATTAAAGAATAGCAGAACATGAACAAAAGTAATAAATGCAAGCAGTATGCAATGGCAATAATAATAGTAATAATAATAATCATGCCTGTTAATATCAGTGAGATTTATTTTATCAAAAAGGCTTCTCTCCGTACATGGACAAGTTGAATACAGGCTACTACTTATACTTTTTGTCTCCAAGTAAAACTCTTCTGCTGTACGATCAATTGAGAAAAGAATATGTTGTTTCATGGCAAATTCCCTTTCACAAAAGCACCACTGCACGAACTGTCTATCCATTAAAATCAGAACTGGCTTACTATTTGGATCAGATTTTTGCCCTGTTCTATTCCTCATAAAATCTGTGGTTTCTGAATTTTTAATTCCTTAAATAGCTGATGGTGCAGTGGTAGCATTATTGCCTCAGAGCTAGAGGTTCACTGGTTTAATTCTGGGCTGGGGTGCCTTCTGTGTGGAATCTGCATGTTCTCCCTGTGTTTGTGTGGGTTTGCTGTGGTGTCCTCCCATGTTACAAAAACATGTGTCTGCAGCATTTCTCCCTGGGACTCTGCTGAAAATCTGCTTTTGTTTCAAGTCAGACTTTTCTGGTTAACAAATGTTAAATAAATAAAATTGACAGGCATTTGAATTTCAGACTTCATATTCTTCAGAAAGTACATGGTAACACAAAACCTTTTATTCTAGCAATTGTCTAAGTATATAAGAAGAATATTTGAAATTTGTGCCTATTTTTGGGACTGTCTTACCCCATTATTGGCTTCGTCCAGGTATTTTGTGCTAAGGTTGAGAGCTATGGTGAGAACTGAATTCAGTGAATATGGTTGAAGGCTGTATTCCCCCATTACTGGTTTTGTCCAGGTGTTTTGTGCTAAGAGGTTGACAGCTATGGTGAGAACTGAATTCACTAAATGGTAGCCATTTAAGTTTCAGTCTTCCTCGTTTTCACAAAACAGCTGATTTGGCATAGTGTTATGTTGCTCTGACTGTTTTGCACAAGGTCCTGGGTTCAAAACTTGAAAGCAAAATGTATGGTGGTAACATAGCATTTTATTCTAGCAACTTTCCAAGAGTATACAAGCAATGTTTAAAATGTGTCCTTAGTTTTTGGGATTTTGCCCCCCCCCAATACATTTTGGCTTTTTCCAGATTTCTTGTGCTGCAAAGTTGAGAGTTACAGCTGAGTGTCGAGTAGATTTTACAAGGATCTGAGATCTGCAGGGGAAGAGAAATTTATTGTTGCTTAAGCTGAGTTTGCTTGCATTGTTAATAGCACAACAGGCAGTTTACTTGCTTTTGATGCAGAAGGCTGTGGGTTCTACTCCCACAGTATGTAGATGCATTGCTGACACTGTACTGTGTTGTAAACAGGGTGGATGCTGCCGTCTTGAGAATGTCATCTTTGGTGAAGATACTTAGTAACTATGAACCTATCAGTTTGCCATCCATTCCCTATAGCAGTATTACTAGCTTATCATTTTTTTAATGTAACATAGGCAATTTATTCCTCAAGGACAACACACACTTTATTTGTAGATGAAACAATGAAATATAAAGTTGTTTGCTAGCAGCAACCTCTTCATTAGTTAGATGTTTTTAATGTGGAATTACTTAGTTGACTTTTACTTCTGTAGAGATTCTGCATATTTTCTGATACTGGTGGATTGCAGACGTTTGAGTAGACTTTTATGATGGAAATGTTCTCCGTTGGGCAGTTTTGTCATTATTGGTGCAGGTATTTTGTTTCATTGTTTACTGGAAAAATGTTCAAAACAATAAATTTAAATCACCCTCTAACAACTGTACTGTATTATACAAAGAATATAATTTAATACAATCAGGAAGGTGCATCACAGAACACATGTATGTTTTGTGTGCAAGGGGCCTATCATTTGAAAACAGCCCAAAGTTAGTCTTTATCTGCCACTAGCCAAATGTATTTTCTTTGAATGTGGGTTTCAATGTTGTTTCAATGAATGTGAGTTTCAATGGCAGAGATGTTTTAAAGCTAAGTCTGTTTTCATTGTGAGACTGCATTGCTTTGTTTAGCAGATGTCTTAGTGTTTGTGCTGTAAAATGCAAAATAAAACTTTCAAATGAAATCCAAATCATTGTAGAAGTAAAGCAGTATGCACATTACAGTGTTTATGGTAAATGGGGCGAAATAGCCAGGTAATGGGACATTGGAATGGCTGCAGTGGGGAGGCTCCATTCAACCATGATTTTATGAGGGGGAGGGGGCGGCAAACTCAAGGACAGCCCTGGCTGAACTATACCTCTCAACTGTCCAGATTTTCACAGAATGAATAGATTTTGCTTTTTATTTTTGGTTTGTTCCTCATAAACTGTTAACTACTGAGTTATTTGATGGTGCTAAGCTGTAACTGCTGTTCAGAACTCCTATATGTTTTGAGAGCTAGCTAATGTTCTAACTTACAAACTGCTTTTTTTTTTTGTCTTGTTTTATGAAGGTACAGCTTTAATTGTTGAATATCTGCCAGGCATCCTGCTAACTGTTTTGCAGAGGTTATTCATGTTTTGATTACATTTGTAAGCATTCCTATTGCATGCTACTGTACATAGAAGACTTGCAGGCTGAACTTTACAATTACTTTTATAGAAGGCTAAGTGAATGCAGTTCATGTTACTGTTAGGGCACACTGAATAACATAACTCTAGAATTATTGTCCTAAAACAACCATACTTTGCTTTGTGCATTATATCCTGTGTGTATTCACTGAAGTATACAACTGTTATCACTGGACTTAGAGGCTGTATGTTACTGCTCTTAGTCTGTGGTTTTACAGAGCTGATACTGTATGCACTATAATCAATTTTAATTATAATGTATGCAATATAATTAATTTACTGTCCATCTCTATTCCTTGCATGCTCTCCACTTCACATTCTTGTAACATTTGCACTAATTCTGCCTTATTTACCTTTATTTTTCAGTTTGCACAGGTTTCTTTCCTGCGTGACCCCCCCCCCCAACCTGGGATTAACTGTATAAAGCAATTTCTGTCTTCTCCACTGAAGCTGACTATCTTAACTAAATAAAACCTCTGGGAAGCAAGAACCTGACTCCCTCCAGCTTTTCTATTGTAATAGGTGAATTACAATTTAGTTTTTGTAAGCTGTTGAGGCTTAAAGGTGTATGCACAACAACAGTGAAGGGATCCAGCCAATTGCCACTAAATTGGGCTATAATACCTTGAATCAGCCTTACACTCACACAGTGTTCCAGTCCTAAGCATTTAATTTTTAATTTGGTAAAGTTTTGCTTCTAGGCTGTCCCCACAGTAATTTGGCTCCCTCCATATTGACTAAATTTGCTAGTTTACCCCTAGGATCCTATTAAAATTAGCCTGAAAATGGTGTAAAAATAAAAAAAAACAATAAAACAAATTAAAGTATGCCCAAAAACATTGCTTACATGCAATCATACAAACCAAAAGCTCAAGGTAACTCTCAGAACCACGGCTCACAAAAGATACCAAAGCTAAAATCAAAACTAGAAACAGAGCCTGGGCCATAGTAAAGCCTTGCTGAATCTAATTATGGTGGCTGCCAAAAAAGCAATTACTAGAAAATGGAAATCAAAGTCTAGACCAACTTACTAGAAGTAGTGAATATAGTAATTGAGATAAAACAACTGGAATTGGGATCTTTAGAAAAGTGAAGTGGCAAACTGCATAGAAAAAGTGGGAATTGTGAGAAAAGTATATATGCACAGCAGGAACGAAGTTTAAGCGGCAGGGTTTGAATGAGCTATATAATGCATCACTGACCATGACTAGAAGGTTTATAAGTGATTTGTAATGTTTTACAACCACAGTTGTTTCAATGGTGTCTGTGATGTAAACTATTTACAACTGACGTGCACAGCCGGCCTTAGGCATAGGCCAACTAGGCAGCTGCCTAGGGCGCCGCTGTAGCAGGGGCACTTTTTCAGTATTTATTTGCTGTAGGTAGACCAGGATGGGGCCACCAGGTGGTGTGGTGGGGGACGCCATGGAGCCCTTTTGCCTAGGGCACCAGTTGACCTAAGGCCGCTCCTGCTGACGTGATTTCAGTTTGTATGTTTTTCATTTATATAAATGTAAGATTGCCTTTGTCACGTGGAAATTTAATAAAGATGTTGAAAAAAAAAAGAATAAACTTAGAGGGTGAAGTTAATATTTTGGTAGCTCTGCATGATTCTGATACAGACAAATCCCACTTTCTCAATGGCCATATCTAACTATATAGGCATAGCTGCAGGTTGTCACTGCACTTGTCTATGAGAGGCTTTACTCTGAACATTTAATATCATAGTGCCTTTTTCCTGCAATGAGCTGCATTGTATGAGTCAGTAGAGGGCCGTTATAGGTTTTATGTTCTTTTCTCCAACTGTAGTGCAACCATGTAGTTGGTATATGCAACTGTGTGGCTCTACCCCTTCATGGGGTTGTCGTGGGGCTTGTTTGCCTACAAGAAATTGTTCTATCTCTTTTTATGTTTTTCAGTTCATTGTTTTCAATATTTAATTTTTTATATACTGTGAGTGGAAAAAGTGTGCTTCGATGACTCATAGGTAAACCTACAATACATCATAAACAACAAAATGGTGTATGGAGTGGAAAAAATACACTAAGAAAAAACAGAATCACCACTCCAAGTAGCCAAGAACCAGACTCAGTAGTATCAAATAAAAATGTTTAATTCCACAACAAGAAAGACTCCATAGTAACACAGTCAGTCAAGCACTTTCATCATCCAAGCTCCCTACTGAAATGTAGGCATTCGAAATCCCAAGTGCAGACAAGCTGAAAAAAAAGACCAAAAACACAGGAGAAAAGTGACTGTCAAAAATCACTTTTCTCATTTAAACTTCTTTTTGTCAGGTGGACAACCCCCCTGCACCACACCATGTAACACCCCTTGAACTTATATATATTAATTACAAGATCGACATACCTTGCAGAAAAGAGAATATTCCAAGAAATGCCATCTCCGACTTAATATATGTGAGTTTGTTCTTTCAGCCATTCAGTGTGTGTACTTCAGGACTCTCTGTAGGGGGCCCTGAAATTTCAAATGGTTACCACCCAGTGTCCATTGACTGTATTGCTACCCCAAGCAGCAACTCTTCTACAATAAAGAAATACTTTATCTAAGCAGTGACCATCCACTTAATGAGCATTGCAACCCAGATGAATCAAAATGCAGTTGAAAGATTATGTGATACAGAATCTGTATCATATGGTCTTGGCACATCATCTTTTATTTTATTTATTTATTTATTTATTTACATTTGTTGACCGGGAGTGTCTGACTGGACGTAGGTCCATTTTCAGCGGAAGCCTGGGGAGAAAAGCTCCACAGTTAAAATAAACAGGCAGTAGTTACATTGGATTACATAGCGATTAACAATTTAACATAGCAATTACTTACAATATATTTACAGATGAAGGACATAGTACATCAGTAGACAACTAGAATCTTTATCTGTGAAGTACATAACAGACATTAACAAATGTTACAATAAGAAGTTCCTGCTGTATAATAAGTACTAGGCTTATGAGCATCTGAGCTTGCTATAATCAAGGTAGTTAGTGGAGTGGAAAGAAAGGTAGTGGTTGGATGGGGTGGGTGATATTAGACTGGGAGTTGCAAGGGCATAGCCAGCATGTTTTTAGGTGCACTTTTGGTAAAGTTTTGAAGTGGTTGCATGATGGTATGGAGGTAATTGTGAGTGGGAGGGAGTTCCATAATTTGGCTATGCTGCAAGAGAATAGTGCTTCACCAGCGGAGTTATTGGCTTTAGTGATCTGCAAGTGATTTTTGTTGCTGGATCTTAGTGGTCTGGTGGTGCGTTAGGGTTGGAGTAGATTCTGGAGGGCTGGGACATTTAGTGGATGGTTTACTAGTTTGTGGGCGAGTGAGAGTCGATACCATTGAAGGAGGTGAGGGAGTTCAAGCCAGCCCAGTTCAGTAAGTGAGAGACAGTGGTGACTACATGACTACAGTAGGATGCCCCTGTGGCGAATTTGGCGATTTTGTTGTAGCAGGTCTCTAGCTTGTTTAGATCGCATTGCCTTAGGTTGGTATATATTGGAGAGGTATAAAGTAGGGTGGAGATAAGGTGGGAATTAGATATTGAATTCTTTGCTGCTTTGATGAGAAGTTGCTTATTTCTGTATAATGCTCCTAGGTTTTTGTGGACTTTTTTTATGGTCATGGATATGTGAATATCAAATTCTAGTTTATTGTCTATTTCCACTCCTAGCAATTTGGTGTGTTCAGTTGGGTATATAGTGGTGTTGTCTTTTGCTGTGATGTTAACATGAGAGTTGTTTTGAGTATGCTTGGTGGGTTGGAAGATGAGTAGTTTAGTTTTGTTAGGGTTGAGTATTAATTGGGCATCGGATAACCAAGTTTCAACAGAGGAAAAGGCTTCCTGTGTGACTTTTTGCAGTTTGGGTAGGGACTGGGCTGAGCAGATGACGGTTGAGTCATCTGCGTATTGTATGAGTGTGCCATGTTTGGTGGCAGAGGCTAGATTATTGGTGAAAACAGAGAAGAGTAGGGGTCCAAGGATGGATCCTTGGGGAACCCCTATGGAGACAGGTAGTTGGGGAGATATGTCATTCTGCCATGCAACGGATTGCTGGTGGTTAGACAGGTAACTCTGAAACCAGTTGGTGACTGACTGAGAGAAGGATATGTTATTGAGGACAGAGATAATTTGTTTGTGTGGGACCATGTCAAATACTTTAGATAGGTCTAGGAAAGTAGCAGAGGAGTGATAGCCATTGTTTTTATGCTGAAGGATAGTGTTAGTAAAGGAGAGTAAGGCAGTGGTGGTGCTATCTGATGCTATAAGTCTGCATGGCTTCAAGTCAAGACATAGTAAGTGCCCAAACATTTAATCCATGCTAAATGATGGTTTACCATTCACAATACAAGGATACATCATCTACAGTACTTCACCTTAATGAAGCATTGTGTCATATAGAACACCCTCTATCATTTCAGATGACCTACAGTAACCTAAAGTACAGCTGCACAAGATTTTAAGATTCTCACAGTGTTAAGTGTTGCAAAACTTCAATGTGATTGTTGTTCTTATCAATGAAGGAATGTCCTTTCTTTTTTTATGGTAAAGTTCTGTTATCTGCATTTGTAGGTCACATACCACAGACTGATTATCACTGTAATGGAGAAAGTTATCCATCATGTAAGTACCGCACAAACCAGTTATGACCAATAACTTCTGTGCACACTGTGGGAAAATACAGACAATATTAGTATCAACAAAGTGGGAATCTGGTTATGAA
The DNA here is from genome assembly GCF_019279795.1 of Protopterus annectens. Lineage (NCBI taxonomy): Eukaryota > Metazoa > Chordata > Ceratodontiformes > Protopteridae > Protopterus > Protopterus annectens. Next base: position 130,185,430 of record NC_056725.1, on the reverse strand, counting down.
AAAGAATGGAGATGAGTAATTCATTTAGTTCTGGACATCAGAAAAAAAATAATCCGAATAGCACGCTGAATCTGTTATGGAAACAAATGACGGCATCAATCTGAGCAACCAAAAGAAATTAACAAAAAAATGCCACTGCCAGCCGTAGCGACAGTCTATAAATTTAATAGTTTATAACAGAACGTAACACACACTTAGCGCTTTCACCCAATCTTTTCCTGGGCTTCTTCAGAGTGAAGTCGTAACATAAATCAACTTATTTAAATAAACACAAATCACATGATCATTCATTCTTCCATATTAAATAGTTAAATAAACATGTTAAAAAATCTTCAGTACATAAATGGTACCTAAGCTAAAATGCAGAGCTGTTAATGCCTTTTCTCTACGTGTCACAAAAATATTTACAATAGGTCTTACTAATACATTAAAAACAGTTATTCCACCCTACAATAAAAATTCATTTACCTTAGGTACTGTTTATGTACTGAGTGAGTATGAGCAAATACTATGTTGCTGACATTGTCTGGGTGATGAAATTATTCATTGCATTACACATTTTAACATGTGAGTAACAATCACATGTCACATTAAGTGTCTGATTGATTACAGGTGCATAATACTAATAATACCCATTGCTAATCAGGTAGGTCCACTAGATGCATAATCCCTTCTTGATGCAACCCAGGAGCAATGTCTAGTTAAGTGACTTGCTCATAACACACAATAGGCAATGAGGGGTAAGGGAATCGAACCCTGTTCCAAAGAAACTAGAGCTTTAACCCTCTATGCCAGCTGTCCTCAAGTAAAATATGACGTTGGTTTTTTAACTAATCCTTTAAGACAATTGAAATAATAATAATAATAATCTCTCTAGAGTAGTCTGTCAGGTATTTCTTCAGCTGCATCAGTCATATTTTTCTGATATAGCAGAAAATAGCAGCATTAAATGGAAGATGCATTAGGTAGCCACCCAACTGGTCAGCATAACATATGATAGTTCATTTCAGGCTGAAGAAATTCCAGTTATTTGTCTATGCATGTAAAAAAAAGTGACAGCTACCAAAGATAATTAATACTCTGAAGGTATAGCTGTTTGAAACTTTTAACTCAGTTTAAGGAAACAGTTAAAGACAAATGGTTCTGTTGACTATAATTAAATGGCTTACTGAAACTGGGAAATGTGCAGTCTTAAAATCTGTTATTATTCTCAGTACAAGAAAATATAACACTTCAGGTTTTGTTGTAATTACAGACTTATCCTGGATGGAAGACTTGTCAGTAGAATACCAGCACCATTTGTTTCTATTACGTATCATTCATTAACTATTAGTTGAAACCCTAAGAAGTCAAATGCAACCAGTCAAAGTCTCAACTCAACAAAGAAAATCTAACACAAACATGTTTTTTTGGAGGGGGTCAAGGGCCTTACTTAATGTACTTCTACAGCTGCATAACAGTAGAGAGAAAAGATAAATCTCAAAAACATGTCAAACCACTGCCAGTTCTGTTAAGGAAAACAGCAGCAGAAATAATATCCTTTCGATAGTCCGAAGTGCTTTCAGAGCTGTTGGACATGCTACACTTAAAGAAATCCCAATCCCTCAGAGCCACACATTCCAGGGATCTAAACCTTGTTATCACAATAAACAAAACATGCTGGAGGGATAGGTTCCTGACCCAGAGACTCCCCAGACTCTGGAATAGACTGTCCATACATGTCAAGCAGAGTGCCTCTTTGGCCCTCTTCACAAGGAACCTTGACGATTGGATGGGAGAAAGGAAATTCACTCCAGGGATCACGTCAGTGGCCCTGCTAGACAGGCGTCCCAGGAAGTAAATAGTGTGGGAAGAAATAGCCAAGGAATTGTTATGGCTAGGCTTGTATAGGCCCTAGGGCCGATAGCCTAGTACCAACCTATGAAAAAAGCACCAAAAGAGTTGAAAATTATGCAGTTGTAACAGTCGAGTTGTAACCTTGTTTATTTTCACATTTGACCACATATGTAAGGAATTCATTTAAGTTTATTTCTCACTATAATATGTTTTACAAATGGATGGTCAAACAACAAAAAAGATTATAAACAGGAAATTAGGATCTTAGTGAATGTGATACTCAAAAAGTAGTCTGAGAATAACACATTTTTTATCTTCTAGTCTAGTGTATTATCCTTGTGATACTTTTTGATAGTCTGAAGTGCTTTCAGTCTGCAGGCATGACTCATGAATATTACACACAGAAATCACCCTGCACTGGCATTACAACTTTCATAAGACTTCAAAGTGATGGCCTGGTTCATACAAGAATATTTAAGAAAGTCTTACCAAAAGTGATTAAAAAAAAAAAATATCTACTTGAGTTATTCTAACCAAATGTATGCTAAAGTCATCTAGCAAGTCCCTTGTTGTTCAAGGACTGTAAAACAATCGACAATCTCCCAGAATGCATAATCTCATAAGACCATGCTAAATGAAAATGCACTAATAATGTAAGACAACTTAAATTTGCCAGTTTGGAAATCTGTTTACAAACTGCAAGGACACAAGGAGAAGTAAATGGAGGAAATACTAACTGAAGCAACTTTTTAATATTGCATTATTAGTAAACATAATAAATACATATTTATTACAGAAGAATAAATTACAAAGATAGCAATATTTCAGGAGGCCACTTAACAACTTTGGCAAATAACATTGCAACATGAATAACAGACTTGCGAGAGATGCACTTATATATCCAAATTGGAAGTCACACATTCTCCAGCCAAAACCGGAATAGCTGATCAAGAGGAGAAGGTCAACACTTGTACCACACCACGTGGAACACATAGCCCTCCTGAACACACACCAGCCCTGCCTTCACATAAAAACACAAACCACACACCCCCCTTTGTGGAGGCTCTCATTAAAAATCTACCCAAACAGCAGAGGCCTCCAAGGCAGAAATGCAATCGACCACCACAACACACTAATCATGAGACATATAACTCTCCTGATTTACATCAGCTCCTATGCAGCTATCATGTGATGGTTTCGGTAACAATGTTGACTCAAATGTATCGATCATTTGGGTCAACATTGTGGCCATTCGGAATGTTTGTGTTCAGTTTTACTTTTCGATGTTTCGAACGGCAAATGTTTTGACATTTGAACAAACAATAGTAAACTAGTCCTGGCCCCTCTCCTGCTTGGTATTTACTTCTCTGAAGTCCAGACCACACAAAGGGACTCTGGCTGACAAGGTTCGCAGATGAGTGCAAGTTGGTTGCCACTGTGGTCAGAAAGTCCTTCTATGTGGCACATCTCATTACTAAGGGTTTTGCATCCAGTAAGAAAGAGGTCATTGTCTGCCTCTACTCTTCCCTCATTAGGCCAGTCATCGAGTACAATGCCCCATTTGGCATGTACCTCACTAAACACCTGCAACAACTGGAGAGGCTACAAAAGTATCTCACAAAGATGATCCTAGGCCTTAAACAGTTGTCCAATATGGACAGACTAAAAAAACTCCAACTATTCTCTGTCTCATATTGCCTACTTAGAGGCAATCTCTGCTTGACTTACAAAGCCATATCTGACCCAACTCTGTTAGAAATGCTACATCTAAAGAAATCCGAATCCTTCCACACCACATGCTCCAGAGACCTCAACCTCATTACCACAATCAACAGAACATGCTGGAGGGACAGGTCCATAACACAGAGACTGCCCATGCTATGGAATAGACTTCCCATACATGCCAAACAGAGCACCTCACTGGCCCTATTCAAGAGAAATATTGATAAGTGGATGGGAAATAGAAAATTCACCCCGGGGATCACTCCAGTGGCCCTGCTTGACAGAGGCACTGGGAACTAATGTTGGGTGGCATGATGCCAGGGTAATCCTATGGGCTAGGCTTAAAAAGGCTCCAGGGCCATTAGTCTAGTACACACCTATGAACCTATGTACAGAACATTAAATAAGTAAAAATTAGTGGCTGGCAAAAGTGACTGCAGCTATCTTAAAAGGATGAACACAACATAAAAGTATCATAAAAGTGTAACATACCCTTCATTTGATATGAGCACAACTGTCAATGGCCTGGTTCCAGAGCAAATTGAAGGATACAAGCAATGCCTGTAACTCACATTCACAAATAGAAAGAAACATATTATTACAACACTGTGAGGGTACAAAAAAGCAACAAGAAAATATATACATATATATCTATATATATATATATATATATATATATATATATATATATATCACACACAGACACATATAAAGATACACACACACACACACACACACACACACACACACACACACACACATTTATTTATCTATATATATATATATATATATATATATATGCACACACACACACACACACACACACACACACACACACACACACACACACACACGTATAAATATAGACACACACACACATTTATTTATATATATATATATATATATATATACACACACACACACACACACACACACACACACACACACACACAAACACACACACACACACACACACACACACATATAAATATAGACACACACACACACACACACACACACACACACACACACACACACACACACACACACACACACACACACACATATATATATATAAGCTACTTTTCCATTAAACCCCTAACACTTCGCACTGCTGTGTTTTGGCAGTATTAATTCACACAAACAGTTATTTAGTAATGCAAATATTTTATTTATTAAAAATAACAGATATGACATTAGAATATTAACATCACACCTGAAGGAAAAAGGAAACCAATATCCGGAATCTGTGTAAATCCCGCTTATGGAATGGCGAGGAGAACTATAGTACGCATTCTTTATTTACGTGCAGGGATTTACTGACTCTCTTCCCATATGATGTCGGTAAGTTGGGTTTTCTTTTTGGTTCTTTTCGAGCCTCGTTGAATTAGCAGTAGGTGTATATTGCTGAAAGCAGTGTTTACATTCACGGTGACTGTCTTTTCTCTGTATCTTCATGGACTGAGGCTTTTATGACACAGGTTATCTACACTGTTGTGTTTTCTGGTAAAAGACCTTGGTGCAGTCTTAGCCTTCTGCGTGCACTGGCTTCATGGGGCATCCTAAAATTCATGTGAACACTGACATGATGAAACCACTCATTGGGAGTCGGCAGCTGTCGGTTCTGCTTGGTGGATTAGTCGCTGAAAGTGTGTAAGGCCTGTAGTATAGCTTTTGTCCATTTCCTACTCAGTATATATACTGAAGATGAGGAGAGTTCTGTTGTCAAGGTATGGAATTGCCTGGTGCCTGACAGCAGGAAGTCATGTTTCTCATTGTTTGGGTATGAGTGTTTTATTTAGTTGTAAGGATGGGCTGTCCGGGACATCTATTTATTTAGCTTGAACAGAAAACTGTAAGAAAGTTAAAGGAGGAATGTGTGTAATGGAATATGCATTTCCTGAAGTAAAATAACTGAGTGGGAAACACTGCGCTTGACACTGTGAATAAAAATGTCAGGACAGACGTGACCCTGTGTACAGCTATGCTTCTGTCGTAATACTTTAACCCTCATACAAAGACAGTATTTCAGTGCACTACTCTGAATTATCGGCAGGATTTTTACTTGAAAAAGGCTGGGAAAAAATGATGCAAGCAGCTTGTGTGAATCAATACCACCAAAACACAGCAGCGCGAAGTGGTAGGGGTTTAATGGAAAAGTACCATATAGATATAGATATATATATAGATATATATATATATATATATATATATATATATATATATATATATATATATATATATATATATATATATAAAATAGCACAGAGCTGGTTTGCCTACAATATAAATGAAACATTTATAGATGAATATGCTATAGTGCAGCAAGAATAGTGGACATTTAATATGAGATATCCGAACACAAGCAAAATTCCATGATTTCTACAATGGACTTACCAAATTATATTATTCTAAACATTGGCTGTATAACTGTTTTACCATTCTAACATATCTATTCAGTGTATCATAAACAGTATCTCAGATGTGCGTGCTTATGACGTCAAGTGGTCTGTTTGTTACAGCCATCTTCAGGGAGAGAGTAAAATATTATACTATAATAAAAACAAGCTTATGGATTCTTGCTGTTTGGCCTGGGAACCATAGATGTAACTAAATAAAAGATCGCAAATGTAGCACTTAAAATATTATACTAGTATTAATAATAATCAACTTTGTATAACTGCAAACACTGTGGTCAGTGTTCCATTATATACAGAAAAATAAATTTTAAGCCAAGCAATTAGCACCGTGCATGATAGCTGAAGTGATACTATCCTGTATGAAGCATTTCAGATTCAGCTGTATAGAAAAATATCACAAAGCTGTTTTAAACATAAGATGCAAAACCTGTGAAACTGTGTGATTCTTTTCAAATCACTAAAGCAAGCTGTGCTTATTTGTTATCAAAGAAAAGAAGCCCCTGAGCCCTATCAACAAATTAATAAAATGTAAAAGAGTACTAATCCACTATTTGCCATTGCAAATCATACAGGTTGTGCAACAGCTAATCATTCTGAGGGCATGTTCCTTTTTATAAAGGCAAAGAAGGCATCAGTCCACATTATAGTAGCTAATAACAAGTAGCAACAGATCACATGATTTTTTTTTTTAGCCTAGAGTACGTGATTTAGTGTACTGTAAAACCCAAGCCTTCTGAAAGAAACCCTAAGTTTTTGTGAAACCACCAAACACATTTTTATTAAAGTGAATTGCTCCGCACTGTAAAAGTTGGCTTTGTAGAAAGGTCATTCGTTGTGGTTGCTATCGAAATGAAGCACAATGAGCGATCGTTCTAAAAAGCAAAGGTCTCCTTTGAAAGGAGTAGTTAGCAATTACAAGTAAAACATCTGCTCCTTATATTACAACTTTGTTTTTAGAACTATCGTTCATGGTGGTTGCTAAAGAAATGAACCGCAATGAACGATTGTTCTAAAAACTAAAGTTTTAATATAAGGAGTAGTTAGATAAAACTGATGAAAAACACGAACAAGATGGGTCTGGAAGCAATGAGAGCAAACTCAACGTAATAGAACACTGTTTATTGTAAGCGCTTTCGGCTCGGTCACTACCAAGCCTTCTTCAGACAAAACAGTGAAAAAACCAACAGTTGAGATTTAAATACATTACTTAATTACATAGCAATTAATAATTAAAAGGGAAACACTCACATTTTAAAATTACAAAATGAGAAAACATTTCAAAATGAGCATAAACATAAATACCACACTACTCTGAAAATGTTTCATATATGTAGTAGAAGAAACTAGTTATATACATATATAATAAAAGTTCATTCTTATAAAATAAATATATATTATTTCTAATCTTTAAATAAATATTTTAAATATTAATTAAAAATGTACTTTCCTATCTATATACTTATGTATGTTATTCTACCTATTTAGTGCTAGCAGTTTCAAAATACATTTAATAGACAGTGTTTCATTTAAGCCTGGATAAGAATGTGCATTAGTTAATATTTGCCATTTTAGTTCATCTAACTCAAGTTTCAATTGCCAAGGACCTCCCCTAATATCTAAAGTTCTTTGTTGTAAAATAATGAACCTAAATGTAGCGCGTTTTACATAGGTAAAACAGAGAGAAAGTTTAGGCAGAGAGTATATGAACATATTTATGCCATTAATAAAATGGACCCTAATAATGCTTTGGCTAAACATATCTCACAGCATCCAGCTCATTCATTTAGGTTCATTATTTTACAACAAAGAACTTTAGATATTAGGGGAGGTCCTTGGCAACTGAAACTTGAGTTAGATGAACTAAAATGGCAAATATTAACTAATGCACATTCTTATCCAGGCTTAAATGAAACACTGTCTATTAAATGTATTTTGAAACTGCTAGCACTAAATAGGTAGAATAACATACATAAGTATATAGATAGGAAAGTACATTTTTAATTAATATTTAAAATATTTATTTAAAGATTAGAAATAATAATATATATTTATTTTATAAGAATGAACTTTTATTATATATGTATATAACTAGTTTCTTCTACTACATATATGAAACATTTTCAGAGTAGTGTGGTATTTATGTTTATGCTCATTTTGAAATGTTTTCTCATTTTGTAATTTTAAAATGTGAGTGTTTCCCTTTTAATTATTAATTGCTATGTAATTAAGTAATGTATTTAAATCTCAACTGTTGGTTTTTTCACTGTTTTGTCTGAAGAAGGCTTGGTAGTGACCGAGCCGAAAGCGCTTACAATAAACAGTGTTCTATTACATTGAGTTCGCTCTCATTGCTTCCAGACCCATCTTGTTCGTGTTATATAAGGAGTAGTTGAAAAGCATGACATTCCTCTCAGCTGCTTAGAGCAAGAACTGCGGACAAATATAAAGTAATGGGAGAAGCAAAATACCATAAATAGGGACAGATTTTAAATACTGACCTTGAGAGCTGAAGGATATGACATCTGAAACTAAAAAAGCATGCCGTTACATACCAATCTCAAAAATGGCAGAAGGGTATCACAATCAATGATTCTTCTTAAAATTTTAATGTAACATCAGGTGTTAGGCACTGAAAGTAAACTGCATGTGCTTGTACGTGCTTAGCAACTGCTGGTTGCATTGCAACTTTTTTTAAAACGATTGTTCATTACAGTCGCAACAGAAACTATATCAGCAAAAAAATAAATAAATAAATGAATAAAAAATGGTAAAAAAACCCCAGAATACTGCAGAAAAACCCAGAACAGCTGTACAGTTATTGCCTGTGCAGAGACATATGGGAGCAAAGATTGAGAAAAGCTGTAAGTGGAAGTCCGATTTAAATGTGGTAGGAACATAACACAGAGATGTGAGTTAACACTGGGAGCTAAATAAGGACTGGGATTGAACATATACAGGAAGTTTTAAAGAAAAATGACACTGTGGTGGGGATTTGAGTGACGTAGTAAAGTGGGTGTTACTTTGGTCAGCTTTACTATGGACCCGAATTTTAAACACTGGGATTGTCCTTTTAAACACAACAGTTAGTTGCACACTGAAAACAGACATAGCATGAGCAACAGTAAATTTATCTTCCCTTGAAACTCACAATTCCATGAAAATGAAATAAAACTCAGTCCCTTGAAAATGCACTGAAACTCATAATGCCCTGAAAATGTACTGAAACTCAAACTCACAATTCCATCGGCAGTCTGGTAATCAGGCTCTTGTCTCCACTGGCGCTCACAGTTCCTTCAGCAGTCTGGTAGTTGGTATGGTGAATTCAGGCTCTGTCTCCTGTAACCAAGTTACAGGGTCAAGCCTGATCAAGTTAATTGACTAACTTGCCCTCCCCTTAACTAGAGCATTACACACCATACCTTCATACCTCTCACCCTCTTAGCATAAGAAACCTGGACAAAGCCTAAAATAGGGACAGATTTTAAATATTGCTCTTACAGACTTAGAAAGTTGCTAGAATAACAGCATTTGTCTTAGCATGCATTTTCTAAAGAAAACGAAGTAAAACTGAAATGTATGACATTTATTTCAATCCTCTGTGATTTGCCAAAAAAACACAAATTTTGAGGAATAGGCCAAAAATATAAGGCAAAAATGAGGGCATTCTGCAAAAATCTGGACAGTTGAAAAGTAAGTATATCTCTCACTCTCTTTGTGCAAGAAATCTGGACAAAGCCTGAAATAATGGAGACACAATAGCTCAAAATATGGTTCATGTCTCTCAACCTCTTCAAGCAAGAAATCTGGACAAAGCCAGTAGTAATGGGGGACAAAGGCCCAAAAATAGAGAAACTTTTTAAATATTGCCCTTACAGGCTTAGAAAGTTGATATAATTGCAGGTTTTGCATTAGCATGAATTTTCTGTAGCATATGGAGTTTGAAACTCAAATGCCTGCCATTATTTTCTCACTGCAGTCCTCAATAGTTAGCAAGTAATTTGCAAGAAAACAAATTTAGGAGAAATGGAACAAAAATATGGGGAAAAAATCTGGACATTCTGTGAAAATCTGGACAGCTGAGAGGTATGATTAGGGATAGATTTTAAATACTGCTCTTTTTAACTATGAAAATTGCTGGAATAACAGGATTTGTGCTAGAATGTACTTTTTGAAGAACATAGTGACTTTAGTCCTCTGTGATTTGCCAGAAAACCACAAATTTTATGAGAAACAGACCAAAACTATGAGGCTAAATCTGGACAGATGAAAGGTATGTTAAACACGCATACAGCACACACACACACACACACACACACACACACACACACACAGACACACCTACCTTCTCACACATACGAACACAATCACCCTCTTTCATACAACAAACAGCTACTTTACATTCCACACACACACACACACACACACACACACACACACACACACACACACACACACACACACACACACACACACACACACACACACACACACACACACACACACACACACACACACACACACACACACACACACACACACACACACACACCTGCTCTCTCACACATAACGCACACACACACACACACACAAACACTTTATTTGTCATAGGTTCATAGGTTCATAGGTTCATACTAGGCTATCTGCCCTAGGGCATTTATAAGCCTAGCCAGAGTGTGTGTGGCTTTCACCACCCCTTAGGATGAGAATACTATACCCATTAGTTTGCTGTGCCTCTGTCCAGCAGTGATACAGAGATGATTCCCGGGGTAACCCTACGATCTCCCATCCACTCGTCAAGATTTCTCTTGAACAGAGTCAGTGAGGGGCTCTGCCTCACATGGACTGGGATTCTGTTCCATAGTGTAGGGAGTCTCTGGGTGATGAATCTGTCCCTCCAGCACATCCTATTTATATCTGTGTTGAGGTTTAAGTCTCTTGCTCTCGTGGCTCTGGTGGATTTGGATTTTTTGAGGTGGAGCATGTCCATTAATTCCGGGTTGGATATGGCCTTGTATGTCAGGCACAGATCACCTCTGAGCAGACGACATGCGACTGAATAGAGCTGGAGTTTCTTCAGTCGGGCATCGTATGACATATGTTTGAGCCCCTTTATCCTTTTGGTGAGGAACTTTTGGGGTCTTTCCAACTGCTGCAGATGTCGGGTAAGGTACATTCCGAATGGGGCGTTGTATTCAATCATTGGTCTGATAAGTGAAGAGTACAGGGGTACAATGACCTCTCCTGATCTGGATGTGAATCCCTTCATGATCAGGTGGGCAATGTAGAAGGTCTTCCTAACCACTTTGGCAATGTGAGTGTCAAAAGAGAGGTTACTGTCAACTTGGGTCCCCAGGTCCCTGATAACTTCTTCCATGTTTAATGGATTACCACCTATGTGGTAATTAGGGGTTACCTTCTTTTTCCCAAAGGGTATGACTATACATTTTTTGGCATTTAGCTTAAGGCCACGGCTCTGGCACCAGTTATCCATTTCTATGAGACCTCTCTGGAGGATGTCTGTGTCTGATGGAGTGTCAATTATGGTGCCCAGTTTGCAGTCATCTGCAAATCTTGTCAGCCACAATCCCCCTATGTTTGCCTGTCACACAGAAGAGCTAGTTCAAATTACATACATACATGTACACACACATACATTTTCTTACTCATCCAGAAACAAACAGAACCTCGACAATAAATCATATAATTGTACACACACACGCACTTTATATCTCATTCAAACAGAATGGCTAGTTCAGCTTACATACATACACACACACACACACACACACACACACACACACACACACACACACACCATTCATTTTACGTACTTACCTTCTGTCTCAATGAAACGACTATTTTAAATTGCGCGCGCGAGTGAAAAATATGCTTACATCCGCATTAGTGTGCAAATGATGAACGCATGACCCTCCTTAAAGGAGAAGACACTACTTTAGCTTTTCTCCTAGATCCTAGTGCCTGTCTTATGCTACCCCCTCCATGCAAACACTGTACTGAAATGCGTACAGTCAGTACGCCTCCCGATGTCCCTGCATCTGTGTGTAAATTTGTCAAGATATCTAAAAATATCAAAAGTATACATAAATTATACATATATATATATATATATATATATATATATATATATATATATATATGTGTGTGTGTGTGTGTGTGTGTGTGTGTGTGTGCACGTGTTTGTATGTGTTTGTGTATTTGTTTCTAAAAGTGTCAGCACTTGCATCATTCAGACATTTCTGTGCTCTATCTTATGAGCCAGTAATAACACTTCTCATATAATACTGAGGGGATATAATACCATTGTATATGTCATGCCCAGCTAATTATTGTGGATAAGGCATTAGCCTTGTTTAATATCACTCTAAAATGTGCACAATGCTGGTGACTTCTGTGAAAAACTGAAAGGCTGCCATTACAGTCAAGTAGAATCTTGCAAATAATTCTATGCGATTTGTAAATAGTAATAGAACCCACAGGCTGGTTTTATAAATGTAAAATAGAACTATATGTTTTGATTAAATTATATGTTGTACTGAGCTTCTGCTGGAAGAAAGCTAATACATCAAGCATTGTATGCCTGTTTGATCTCAAACTCAGAGAAGTGATGTCTGGACCAGCAAATTCTTTCTCTTGTATTGAGACCAGAGTTAATTGCTAGATTTTACATGTATAATGTCTTCTATTGCTATGGCTTCCTCCAGATGCACATTACAAAAATAAATGTAAATTTTGAGTTTCTGTTAGCCTGGGAAGCTAAATCAGAACTGTTAAGAATGGTGTAACCTAAAACTAGTCAACAGTGATATATCATCAATTTAAGACTTTCTCAGAGAGAGTGAGAATCAGAGCATTTTGGATTTTGTCTGAACCTGAACACATCTACTCACCAGTACTCTGCCTTTGCTCTATATGTAAGTTATTTAGAACAGTGATTTCTCTTAGAGATAGATAGATGTAGCCAGAATTAGACTAGCTGCTTTCTGTATTTATGTCAGAATATCCTACAGTATTGGTTTAGAGCATTTTCCTGTGTTCGCTGAACTCTGTAATGTCATTGTGTTGAATTGATGAGATTCGTCTTATGTTTTTATTATTGATTATGAAATATTTTTAAACCTTTCAAATGTGGTTGTTTTGTGTAGAGATAATTTAATCTCTTAGAGAGTATTTACATGTATTTGGTGATACTGTACAAAGCCACCTCTAATAGTCTTGCTGTTCAGTCACACTTACTATTTGGATAACAATAATATTACACAGGGAAATTGGTCACCCTTTTGGAAGGGCCTTATAGTAGTTGATAAGTAGGGGTTCTGGTGGCAGTGGCTTACTACCTTATAGCCTGGCAGGAGGGAGCGTAGCTGGAGAACCTGTGCCAGCCTTCCTCAGGAGTGTCTGTGTGTTGTATATAATCCAAATCTCAAAGTGTGTGTGTGTGTGTGTGTGTGTGTGTGTGTGTGTGTGTGTGTGTGTGTGTGTGTGTGTGTGTGTGTGTGTATCAGCTAATTTGGGCAGGAACACGAAGCACTGGTTGGACAGAGGGAGTGATGGGAGGACTTGACTTGCAACCCTGGCTAAGGACTCCACTCTATAGCTGTGCCAGTGGGGAGTCTTACTGGGGATCTGGAGAGAAAGTGAGAAGCCAGCCCCAGACTGACTGTGATCTCTGCATACTCTTAAAGGAAATTGTACTTTATTGTGTGTGTACTTGTTATCCCTCCTAATGTGGATGCCCCACACTGGTTTTAGTGGTGAGGACTGAGGCTCCTTGATTACTGGGCCAGTGCACGGGTGTCACAACATTATTCTTTTATGATACTTTGGGCCTGCCTCACATTTTATCCACCAGTCATTTTGTGCATTATTTTTCACGGGTAGACAGAGTTACCTGGTACTGTATGCCATGCTCTAACTATGTAGTCACAGATCAAGCATGTCTGAATAATTGTAACTTATTTTCCTGTATAGAAGAACAAAATAGCTAGACAGGTAGGGCTCAGGATAATGATGGTAGAAATAGATGAATATAGGTTTCAATCTACCTTCTCCTGGTTTATAGTCAGTTATCCTATTGTGTGAGATACACTTGCAGACTGAAATAAACCCCCTTCTGTCCAAACCATTATCTAGAGGTGTCTGACATTGCTTGATCATGTAACTTGTTTATTCTATATTATGCACAAAGTTAATTTAACATTAACTGCGTCTAACCGCATAACACAGAATCATTGTTGTCGGTTAATATTTCCTATCCTTCTATTCATGCATATGATGAGGGCAGAGCCAGGAACTGAGACCTCTGTAAAGAAAGGATGCACAGACCTGAGGAACAGTTATGGAAAAGAGGTATGTGTTATTATTTTCAGCCTTATTTTTCCTGTATGACTAATCATATGTGTCTATATCCAGTTTGAAAGTTGTATAGAGATGGCATCTATGCATGCTAATTTAATGATAACGTTCAACAGGGTATATGTGATTGTTTTTGCTATGCACATGAATGTGTGTACCCTGCATTTGTACATCCTTAAAAATGCGTTAGTGGTTATAAGGAGGTTAGATGATGTCTGCAGGTACAGCGTAAATGATAGTCATCTGTGTTCTACTTGTACACTGTTTTAGATGTGAAGGTTTTATATATAACTTATGTACTGATGACAGGATACAATGCATCTGTGTTCTACTTGTGCACTGTTTTAGATGTGAAGGTTTTATATATAAGTTATTTATTGATGACAGAATACAATGCATCTGTGTTCTACTTCTACACTGTTTTACATGGGAAGGTTTTATATATAAGTTATGTACTGATGACAGAATACAATGCATCTGTGTTCTACTTGTACACTGTTTTACATGGGAAGGTTTTATAAATAAGTTATGTACTGATGACAGAATACAATGCATCTGTGTTCTACTTGTACACTGTTTTACATGGGAAGGTTTTATATATAAGTTATGTACTGATGACAGAATACAATGCATCTGTGTTCTACTTGTACACTGTTTTACATGTGAAGGTTTTATATATAAGTTATGTACTGATGACAGAATATAATGCATCTGTGTTCTACTTGCACACTGTTTTACATGGGAAGGTTTTATATATAAGTTATGTACTGATGACAGAATACAATGCATCTGTGTTCTACTTGTACACTGTTTGACATGTTTATGTGATGGATAAGTATCTGTTGTGTCATAGTGTCAGTTCTCGGCTCAGTTCATGGTGTGCATGACTTGCCTGTTTATGTGATGGATACGTATCTGTTCTGTCACAGTGTCAGTTCTCGGCTCAGTTCATGGTGTGCATGACTTGCCTGTTTATGTGATGGATACCTGTCTGTTGTGTCATAGTGTCAGTTCTCAGCTCAGTTCATGGTGTGCATGACTTGCCTGTTTATGTGATGGATACGTATCTGTTGTGTCATAGTGTCAGTTCTCGGCTCAGTTCATGGTGTGCATGACTTGCCTGTTTATGTGATGGATACGTGTCTGTTGTGTCATAGTGTCAGTTCTCGGCACAGTTCATGGTGTACATGACTTGCCTGTTTATGTGATGGATACATATCTGTTGTGACATAGTGTCAGTTCTCGGCTCAGTTCATGGTGTGCATGACTTTCCTGTTTATGTGATGGATACGTATCTGTTGTGTCATAGTGTCAGTTCTCGGCTCAGTTCATGGTGTGCATGACTTGCCTGTTTATGTGATGGATACGTATCTGTTGTCAAAAAACACCAAAAATGAAAGCAAGATCAAAGCAAGAATGAAAATCATGTGGCACCACAGGACCCGGAAGCTTTCAAAATAAGCAGATGAAGAAATCAAACAGCTGCTAGGTCTCCAAAAAGATCCTTTAATATAACCAGGCAAAGTAAAAATCCACAATATATTCCAAGCGCTTTCACTCAACCACATGCGAGCTTTCTCAAGGCAAACAACCTTGCTGGAAGTTCATTCAAATTAAATACTTCCAGAGTCATCACATGACTTCCTGTGAACCTTTCCCAACAGGAAAATCACCATATAAGGAAATTCTAAAATACATTCTTATTATCATTAAAAATAATTGACTGTTTATGTGATGGATACGTATCTGTTGTGTCATAATGTCAGTTCTCAGCTCAGTTCATGGTGTGCATGACTTGCCTGTTCATGTGATGGATACGTAACTGTTGTGTCATAATGTCAGTTCTCAGCTCAGTTCATGGTGTGCATGACCTGCCTGTTTATGTGATGGATACGTATCTGTTGTGTCATAGTGTCAGTTCTCGGCTCAGTTCATGGTGTGCATGACTTGCCTGTTTATGTGATGGATACCTGTCTGTTGAGTCATAGTGTCAGTTCTCGGCTCAGTTCATGGTGTGCATGACTTGCCTGTTTATGTGATGGATACGTATCTTTTGTGTCATAGTGTCAGTTCTTGGCTCAGTTCATGGTGTGCATGACTTGCCTGTTTATGTGATGGATGCGTATCTGTTGTGTCATAGTGTCAGTTCTCAGCTCAGTTCATGGTGTGCATGACTTGCCTGTTTATGTGATGGATATGTATCTGTTGTGTCATAGTGTCAGTTCTCAGCTCAGTTCATGGTGTGCATGACTTGCCTGTTCATGTGATGGATACGTATCTGTTGTGCCATAGTGTCAGTGATGCTGGAAGAGCTGTACTGCTGTGTATTTCTTGAGTTCTGCTCTTCTTTCCCAATGTTTACAGGCTCAAGTATTGTTGGTAGATCAATGTATTTTTGCACCCTACTGTCTCACATACTACTTTTCTGTGCCTTATGTTAGAGGAGCTTTATCACTGATATTCACTATAAGCATATTATGTTTTAGGATGGCATCTACATCTGTCTGTGAAATCCTCTTGGGCTGAGTGATACTTATATGATTTTACAACAACATTTTTGTATGTCTGTTATGTACATGTAGCATAAGATGGCCATGTTGTATTTTAAAAGGTTCATAGGTAGGTACTAGACTATTGGCCCAAGGGCCTAAGTAAGCCTAGCCAACATGGTTCCCTGGCTTCCGCCACCCAAGAAAGTAAATTTCCTGTGCCCCTGTTGAGCAGAGCCACAGAAGTGATCCCTGGGGTGTATGAGGAACTTTGCTTGACATAGATGGGTAGCTTGTTCCAGAGTATGGGAAGTCTCTGGGACAGGAATCTATCCCTCCAGCAAATCATGTTTATTGTAGTGATAAGGTTTAGGTCCCTAGAGTGTGTAGCTCGGAGGAATTGGGATTTCTTTAGGTGTAGTATGCCCAAAGCTCTGGGTTCGACATAGCTTTACATGTTAGGCAGAGATATCCTCAGAGTATGCAATATGCTAGAGAGTAAAAATGGAGTTTTTTGAGACAGTCAGTGTAGGGCATCTGTTTGATGCCAGTATTCCTCTTTGTAAGGTACTTCTGTAGTCTTTCCAGCTGCTGCAGATGTCTTGTGAGGTACATTCCAAAATGGGCGTTGTACTCTACAATGGATCTAATGAGTGCCAAGTAGAGGGGAACAATGACCTCTTTTTTTCCTGGCTGAGAACCCTTTTGTGATGAGGTGTGCCACATAAGGATTTCCTGACTACTGTGGCGATGTGATTATCAAACGAGAGACTACTGTTCACATGGGTCCCAGGGTGTCTTATCACACATTCAGTGTTAAGTAGACTGCTGTATATGTGGTAGATCATGGGTACAGAGTTTTTACCCAAGGGGATGACAATGCACTTTCTGGCATTGAGCTTGAGGCCATGCCTCTGACTCCAGGAATCTGTCTCAGTGAGGCCCTTCTGTAGGATGTCCACATCATTTGGGGACTAAACTATGGCTCCTAGTTTGCAGTCATCTGCAAACTTCATTAGCCAGAGGCCTTCTGTGTTAGCCTGTACTTCAGAGAAGTAGATACCAAACAGGAGAGGTCCCAGGACTGAACCCTGTGGTACTCCACTTGTCACTGGTTTGAAGTCAGATTTGGAGTTTGCAACTTTTACAGTGTGGGTTCTGCCAGTGATCCAGTTGGCAACCCATCTTGTGATGTAGGGATTTATACCTAGTTTAGTGAATTTAGCTATAATTTGTGGGGGATGGTGTTGAAAACCTTGGCGAGGTTAAGATAGGCTGTATGGACCATCTTACCCTCGTCTATGCCTTTGGTGACTTCATCAAAGAAGTCGATCAGGTTCAGAAGGCATGATATGCCTTTCACAAACCTGAACTGGGTGGGGTCCAAAGTTTGGAGGTTACCAATGTCTTTTTTTTTATGAGTTCCATGATGATATGTTCCATGGCCTTGCAGACCAGGCTCATCAGACTAATAAGGTGATAGTTCCCAGGATCAGTGGTGGCTCCCCCTTTGTGGAGTGGGATAACTGTTGCTGTGCACCATTCAGTGGGCACAAACACTGACGTGAGACTATGATTGAACATGGTGCTTAGGTGGGGAGCCAGTTCATTCTGAGGTTCATGTAAAACGCAGCCTGGGATGTTGACCAGTCCCATGGATGCCGTGCTTTTGGTTTTAGAGAGTGCAGCTTTTACCTGCATAGATATGATTACAGGGACTCTGCATTCTTTCTGAATAAATATAGACCCTTTAGGGGGTGACAGGGCGGTAAAGTTAGCACTGAACCTATCTGCCAGGATGTTGGCAATATCAGTTGGTTCTGTAATTTTCATGCCATTGTGCTGTAACTCAGAGCAGATCTGGTTGTTGCCATTGAGATTCTTGACATAGCTATAGAATGCTTTGTGGTTGCACTTGGAATCAGTGGTGATTTTGTTTTCGTAGCTAGCTTTGGAGGATCTTATAAGGGATCTCAGCTTCTTACTGAGGCTAACCTGGGAGCTCCTCCACTCATGGGATTTTACTCTCCTTTGCAACCATTTCTTCCTTCTGTTGTAGAGTTTGGTTATGGCAGGGGACCACCAGATTGGCTTCCTTTTTTGGAGGATAGCGTCTTGGTTCTGTTTGGGATAGCATGATCCATGCACTCATGTAAGTGCTTATAGAGTGCATTTGTGTAGGATTCAGCAGTTGTAACTGTATTGTCCATCTGCATGGGTGTCATGAAGCTCACCACTTCTGTCTTAAGAAGCATGAAGTTGGCTTTGGAGAAAATTTTTACTGTGGTTTCCTTAATGGTGGGTGGGGGTGGAATGTGGATATCTAGGGTGATTAGCTTATGATCTGATTTGACCAACGAGGAGTTGACTTCATGTGTGGAACACAAGTCACTCATGTTGATAATGACTAGGTCTAGGATATTGTTGCCCCTGGTGGAGGTGTGGATAAGTTGATCCAGGGCATTGGAATCATTGAGCAAAGGAGTTGGTACATGAGTAGTTTTCCCAGTTAATGGTGGGGTAGTTGAAATTACCCATTATTAGGGTGTTTAGTTGAACCCTAATATTTTCCAGTATATAAAGAAAAGAGGAGTGGGAATCCTGGGGCACAGTGGGGGATCTGTAGAAAGCTAAAATTTGGATTGCAGTTTTGCCCAGAGTTAGTTGCACTTGGATAACATCGGATGCATTATGCTGTGCAACTAGCCTGGAGGTGTGGATATCCTTAATGAATATGGACATACCTCCGCCTTTGGTGTTCTGGTCCAGGTTAGATGGCAGAAAAGTGTGGTATGAGTTATAGCCTGGTAGTGCAGGGGTGCTCTCTAGAGCCTTGAACCAGGTCTCAGTCACTGCACAGATATCAATGTTCTCCATTTTAAGGAGTGCCTCGAGTGACTGCATTTTCAGATTTAGACTTCTAGCATTGAGTAGCATTACCCTCAGTTTGTATGCAGTATGTAAATATGTGACCCATACATTTCATTCCTACTCCATTGTAGGTATTATGTGAGGTATTTATTTATTTTACATTTGTTTACTCTGGAAGTCTGACTGGGTTGTTGGCCCATTTTCAAGAGAGGTCCAGGGAGAAAAGCTCCACAGTGTTATGAAAAAAAAAATAACAATTATTACTGTGAAAAAGATTTTATCAACACATTTTTGAAGTCAATTACATACAAAAGTAACAGTGATATGAATATTTTACATTGTTTGAACCATGGTAAAGAAGTTATAATATTGACAAGTTATGACATAAACAGAGGTAGGGTTATAAATGTAGTGCAATAATACAGAGGTGTAAGAGAAAAGCTGTACATATGAAGATCTGATAGTAAAAGTAGAAATAGGAAAAAGGTAATTATGGAGGTATTGTAGTAGTATAGAAACATTTTAGAGAAATAAAAGGGAGAGTTTAGCCTGGCTTAGTGCAGAAGCAAAGCCAGGTGTTTCTTAGGTGTGATTTAAGCAGTATTTTGAATTTGGATGAGTTGATTGTTTTGAATATATTCTGAGGCATAGAATTCCAAGATTTTGATCTTTCTTTGGAGAATAGGGAGTCACCATGGCTTTTATTGGATTTAGTTACTTTCAGTAGGAGATTCTGGGAGGATCTTAGTGGTCTACAGTTGGTGTAGGGTTGAACTAAGTCACTAATAGCTGGACAGTTGTCTGGGTGGTGCAGGATGGAGTGTGCTAGGGCTAGCTAGTTGAAGGTCAGTAGTATTAGGAAGTTCCAACCATTTAAGCTGGTGTAGTGCTGAGCAGTGATGTGATCTGGATGGGTGGTTAGTAGAAAATCTGGATATTGTATTATAGCAGAATCCAGTTTAAGTCAAATTTTCTTAAGTCTGTAAATACTGGTGAGGCATATAAGAGGGTGGAGAGTAGGTGTATTCTGGAGATGGAGTGTCTGGAGGTATCCATTTGGAAGGTCTTAATTTTATACAGTGAACCTAACTTAAAGTGGACCTTTCTGATTGCTAATGTGAGGAGTTTATCAAATTTAAGGTCATTGTCTGTTGTGACCCCACAGAGCTTAGTGTGATTTACTGGCTGTATTAAAGTATTATTTGAAGAGTAAATAGTAAAGAAGTGGTAGTGGTCTGGTTTTTGCTACTGTTGAAGAGCATAAGCTTAGTTTTGCTAGGGTTGAGAATAAGTTGACAGTCTGAAAGGCATTGTTCACTATAAAGAAATGATTGATTTTTTTGCAGGAGCTCTGGAAGGGAGGGAGCTGAGCATATGAGGGAACATATTGGATAATGGTTTCATGGTGAGTGGCTGTACAGAATTTGTTTGCAAAAATGGTGAAAAGGAGTGGACCAAGGACTGAACCTTGAGGTACACCCACAGAGGCAGATAGAGTTGAAAATTCATTTTTCCATTTAACTGCCTCTTGATGGTTAGTTAGATAGCTGAAGAACCAGGACAGGGAGACTGGGACAGATTTAAGGAATCTAGTTCATTGATAAGTTTTTAATGAGAAATTGTATCAAGGGCCTTTGTTATGTCAAGAAAGATGGGTGAGGCAAGTAGGCCATTGTTTCTATGCAGGCTGACTGAGTTAATAAAACTAACCAGAGCTATTGTGCTATGTTTTGGTCTAAAACCATGTTGGGATGTGGAAAAGAGGTTGTTTTTAGGAGATGGTGAAGTAGTTGAGAATGTATATATTTTCCAGTATCGTTGCTCTGAGTGAAAGAATAACAATGTCCTATAAATAGTGAACTCAGTGGAGGTGCCACCTTCGTGAAGGGGGATTATGTAAAAGACTTTCCAGAGTTTAGGGATGTACTTTTCTGTTACAGTCTGGTTGATTAGGATTGATATAGGGTAGGAGATGATGGCTGCAGCTAGTTTAAGAAATTCACTTTGGAATTGGTCAGCAGCAAGGGAAGAATGTTTGGATAGGTGTTTTTTATTGTAGAAGTTTGCATTAAATTTATGGGGAAGGAATTGAGGTTAGTTTCCAAATCTGTGGGGCTAGATCTAAAGGTATTGGTGCCGTTCTTAATAAGTGACAGTATAGAGTTGATAAAGTGTGTGTTGAATTGTGAGGCTATACTGTCAATGCAGTTAGTTGTGGATGGAGCTGAGTTCATGGAATGGCTGGGTTTTAACAGTTGGTTGATGGCTCCCCAGAATTTCTGGGAGTTATTTTGCTGCTTATCTTGAATTGCTGTATAGCATTCTTTTTAAACATGTTGTATTTGTTTTTTGGCTTGGTTTTGTAATTGGAGGTACGTGTGAAGGGATGTTTGTTTTTTGGTCCACCGATATAGGTGTCATGCTCTGTCTGTCTGTATGAGGATCATTTTGTTTCAATAGTGAGCCATGGTATGGGTTTAGATTTTACATGTATTTTCCTAAGGGGTACTAGATTGTTTAGGATAGTCAGGAATTTTCATTGAAATACTGAATTGCTAGGTCTGGGTGGAGGTGTTTTATTGGGGACCAGTCACATTGACATAAGAAATTTCTGAAGGACTCAGGGGAGAAATTTCTTTTGTTGCAGATATGGTTGTAGAGGGTGTCTTTTGGAGGGCATGTACAGTGTCTTAGTAGGTAGATGGGCAGGTGATCACTTAGGCTGTCTGGAAGACAGCCACACTGTTAACAGAAGGCGTTTTATTCCAGTCTAGGATTGATTGTTTTTTTCTATGCTTTTCACATCTAGTAGGAGTTTGTATTAGTTGACTGAAACCATGGAGGATTATAACGTTTGAGGGATAATCAGAGGAGCATGTAGCCCAATCTATATTGAAATCCCCATTATTATAGTTTCCTGACTGAATGTCAATGCACACCAACAAAGGAAGTCCTTAATAACAGCTGGGTTGTTGCCTGGGGGGATATAAATGTCTATTATAATGATGTGTTTATTAGGGTTTATATGAAGACAGGAGATGAGTGTTTCTAAATTAGCTAGGTCAGGGAGATTGTTATCAATTCTTTCATGTTTAAGATTATCCTTGTGTAAAGCTGCAATGCAATCACTGTGTTTATAGGTCTTATCTTGTCTGTGGATATTATAATTGTGAGTAAAGATTTTATTATCTTGCATGGCGGTTTTAGCCAAGTTTCTGTTAAGACTGATATATCTGGAGAATAATGGGAAAGGGTTGCATGAAATTCATGAATTTTGTTTGGTAGGCTTCTCAGGTTAATATTTAATAATAGTAGATCAGAGTAAATATGTTGGAGATTATTAATGTTTGGAAAGTGTGGTATGGTCAAGGGGTTAGGTTTTTGTGTTTAAGACTGAGGACCTGGGTTGTGGTATATGTTACAGCATAATTTAATATGATTTGTATAGACTGGGAATATGTATGAGAGTTGTTAAACAGATGGGGAGCTATGACAATATTACATAATGGGGTATTGTGCTGGATGCTGGTTGGGTTGGTGGGGAAGTTTATATTTGTGATATGGGCATAATGGTATGATGTAGGAAGGTAGGTAGTTATAAGTATGCTAATGAGTGCTGTGAGTAGGAATATCATTATATTAGTATTAATCTACTGCTTTGGAGATAGTTTTGAAGTGGTATTTCAGAGAGATGTGTCTATTTAGAAGAAGGGAGTGATTAATTCTTGGAATAGTTTGAGGAAGCAAAGTATATGATTAAGTGATTACTGTTGGCTTTATTTGCAGTGATTGGTTGTGTTTTGAATTGGATGTGTAGCTTGCTGAGTATAAATGTATGGATAGTAGGGATGGGTGGGTGGAATTTGGGGGTAGGGTAGGGGAGTGGAGTGAGCTTGAGCCACACTGAGCACCAAAGACTATCATGAGACAGTATGTGAGTGCCAGATGTTTCAAAAAAACTACTAGCACATAGGCAGAAATAGTTAGAATAAATTCCTTGCAGAGTCACTGTAGACATGATGTGTTTAAAATAGCTAGAAATTATTAAGTGATCCATGGAAAACTAGCTGCTATATCTGGGCAGGAAAATAGAGTATAAGAGTCCCAACTAGTTTTTATTTTGCCCAATTTAAAATAAACTACATATATATCTACTTATGTAGTATGTGGAGACTATTTGAGATGCGGGGGATTAAAAGACTGTCATCCCTGGGAGTGTGTGCACCATTTCCTAGTAAATATATTTGCAGGAATAAGGTTACAATAGCAATAGAGTTTATGTTGTGGAAAGACCTACACTTCACAGTTTGGGTGCAATGCCCCATTAATTTAGTTTTTGTGTTGGTTCTGATAGCTTGATTGGAGGGAGCTTTTTTGTACTTTGCATATTACCCACAGTGCAATGTCCAGCGTATTTGTATAATTACCCCAACAATATACTTGTGTTTGCATATACTGTGATTTAGATTTAATGTGGAATATCACCACATGTAGTACAAATTGTGCATATCACTGTCCTATCATTTCATGTTACTGTCATTGTTACACCTGAACACATATGTGTGTGTGTTATTCATTGTAGTCTGAGTCTCTTTACATAGCAGTTGTTTATTTCCTTTATTTCTCTCAACTTGCACAGATGTGTGACATTCCTGTGTATGTGTGTTATCCAGACATATGACATATTAGTACTGACAAACATGCATATGAAACAACATATGTCATCCTGTTCTCCCATGTTATTTATTTAAATTTAAGTCACTGTGCAAACTGGTTTAATGTTTTTATGTGCACACTCAGTCATTTATGGGATTCAACCTAGATTATTGGCATCTATGTCCTGTGATGGTGCTAGTGCTACATACATCCTCATGTCAGGTGTATGATGAGTACAATTTGCAAACTCTTTTCTGAATGTGATAGTCACTGTTATGAGACAGTGATGTGACTTTTAAAATTTCCATAAATCTTCATGGGACAGTAATGCTGGTGGATGGATTAATGTTCACCTTATTGACACATCATATAAATAAGAAATCAATAATATACACAGTCTTTGAATCTGTTATATTTTTATACTTACTGCTATCTTTTACTTGTAATGGTGTTTTATAAATAAATTAATGATGTACAGTTATTGTCATGTTACAGAGTCTAGACCCATGCCAGTCCACCCATCTGCTGTAAATGATGACTATGCACTAAACCACTTCTGGCAGACTGTGACTCTGAGGACTAGTGAGTTCACCAGGATGATGATGACAATGATGAGGGACCAGGACAAGTATGGGCCATCATTCCTGTGGACCAACAGGAACAGTGACCTCCACCACATCAGCCAGAAGACCTGAGAGACCAGATCCACTATGTGCTTACAAATGTTTTCCAGATGCAGATGTGGATCATGATAGTGACATTCTTCTAAGACATGGCATAGTCCAAGCACAACTATATCTGGGAGATCACCATGGAGATAATTGCAGACATTCTGACCCAACAAGGAGGGCTCTCTGAAATGTAAGTATTGCTGATGTGTTCTAATCATATCATGCAGCCACCATGGTGTGTTCCTACTTTATCTTTCATTATTTAGTGCAAGTTTCTGCACACAGCCCATAATGAAGTCATCTTTTAATGTATACCTGTTGATACACATTTCACAATCCAGATCATATGGGGCTACATAGTTTCACTAAGTTATGACACATGTTCAAATATGTTGCTGCAATTATGACCATTGTGGCAAGCTACCTTCATGTGCTGTCATTTATGCAGACACTGTTACAGACATACAGGTAAAGTACTCCTGCACTGTGTATGTGGCTTGCCATATCTGCATACAATGGCCCATGAAATTGGTAATTGTGATCCAGTCTGAAGCTGTATGTGAGAGATAAGTCAGAAATGTTGCAGTCTGCCACTGTTGCACATTTGTCCTGTTGACAGTACACATGTGACTACATGGAAAGGTGATGACATACAGCAGGTCTAATACATTACACCTGCTAAGTTTTATGATTGTACACACATACTACTGTAGTGTCATTCTTCTGAGAATATGTGTACATGGTTGATTTATGTGCATACTTTGCATATGTTTTTACAATATAAGGTTTTGGTACGCATTTTGACATACATGCTGTTTCAGTGTATTTGCTACATTTGTGACACTGATGTGTCATAAAGTCCCATTGGTACTCTGCCATTGTGTGTGATGTTTCATGGCACTTTCTGTGCCTTGTATTACACAGATTTCTTCTACTGCTATCATTCATGCCCCTTGAGTTAACTTCTGCATAGCCTGTCTCCTTGCTATATGACATTGATGGCAAGGACTGACATTCAACTGTTTTGATATTTTATGATAGTCTCATATTAATATCACAAGTAATTAATCACTGTATGATGCAGCTTTGTTATTATGGCAAAATACCACTGCATTGTGTCTATAGCTTGTATTCTGACTTGTATAAATCTCTGCTACATTTGCACATGTTAACATAGCTGGACTGTTTTCCTCCTGTATAATATACCTGCAGTACTCTGTATGGCTGTCACTTTTTGTGAGTGTGCCACCTGGTGTCTTATGTTTACATGACAATTTACATGGGTATGTGGAATTCAACCCTACTTTCGTTATGTACATATGCTAATGGATGTTTACCTGCTGCACATCACTGTATTGTTTGTGTCACTTGTACGTGGACATGTTAATAGCCATCATAGATGCATGATGCACATGTGTCAGATATTGGCCCTATGGTACATGTACCTTCCAGGGAATTTGCAGTCATCTTGTGTTGGAAATACCTAAATGTGGTATACTTTTACTTGGATGTGCATGTCCTGTGTTTTTGTTCACCTGCTTTTTTGGGCATGAGCTTCAGAACTACTGTGGACTAAAGTTGTCCATTCCCCTTCCCCCTTATAGCTTTGTGATATATTTCACACATCTACACTGCAAATGTCCATGTTTATGTGCATCTTTGTGTAACATATCATAGTTTGCATGTAAGTGTAATGGGCTTGTTAGACATTCTGCCACCATGATATGCATACCTGTGCAATGCAGATCCATACACTGTGGTGGCCATTGTGTTGTTTCTACCTGTGTTCATGTTTTACTTGTGTGTCACCTATTCCCTTACATACTTTCTATGTTTCCTGCATAACTATGTATGTATAGTGTTGCCCTTCTTAATTTCTCATATTCATGTGGTATTTTGTAATGTATCTGTATCACCATGTGGTTTTTACATTAAGCCATTGATTGGGGTATGTGTGCTAAGCATTATGTATGTTCTGCCTTTGTGATATCATGGCATATCACATATTTTCACTACATACCTGAACACAGATGTGTAGCTGGTTCAACCAGCACCCTGGGTTGGTACTATGGACCAGTGCTCCACCCCTCAGCTCTTCCAGAAAAGAGCAAAAAAAAAAACAGACTTTCCTTCTACTGGCCATTTAGGCCCCATTGCAATTCCCTGCCCCCACCCACCTTCAATGTATTTTATTAAAAGAAATTAAAATAAATGATGTATTCTTTTTAACTGTATCAAACTGTTTGCAAATAGTTGCTACAGTTTACAACCTACTAGCATGAAGAGCAACAGTGCTCATGTTTTAGTTATAAAAAACACATTTCTTCTTTTTAAACTCTAGGAAACTATTTGCTACAAATCTAGCAAAGAGTTGCTACAGTTTATATTTATTAAACATTTGTTTACCAGGAAAGTCCAACTTGGAACAAAGCCAATTTTCAGTGGAGGCTTGGGGAGAAATACTCCAGACACATGTCTTTGTGACATGGGAGGAAACTGGAGTATCCAGAGAAAACCCACATGAACACAGGGAGGACATACAGACTCCACACAGAAGGCACTCCAGCCAAGAACCAGAGAACCTCTTGCTGTGAGGTGACAATGCTCCCACTGCACCACTGCACCGTCCTTGAGATTATATCCTGCCTGCATGCAGAGGTCAGGTTTTAGTTAAAAAAATGTTTTTTACTTTGAAACTGTGGCAAATTGTTTCCTACAATGTAGCAAGCAGATGCTACAGTTTAGACCACACATAGAGCACTATAGTACTCAGTTTTAACTGAAGCCAGTATTGCACTAAGAAAAGATTGGGATTGACTGATTGCACCCCCAGCATTCAGTGCAGTTTAGGCAGTTACCCTTCTTGCCCTACCTTAGCTATGCTACTGCCTGAACACCATCTGTGTTATCTCTGTCATGTAATGACTCCTTTGCCATCAAAATCCCACTTCTCCTGTACTAATGTGCAATATATAGTTAGTGGTTTATTACACAGCTACATAACTCTTTGGCTGCTTGGCCTAGTCCATAGTTGTTTGCTTATTACATGCAGGACTGGAGGCTCTAATCTGACCTCAGGTTTTCTATTGCCACATTTCCTTGCCTGGATTTGCCCAGTCTTGCTGTTGCTTAGCTTACACTTGCACTGCCAACAGCCTAGTAGATGATGATGTTTGATGTTCATTGTGTAATGCAATGCCAGAAATCCCCATTTAGTGTTCTATGTCATTTACCATCATCAGACATACAATTTTTGGTTTGATTGTCACAGAGTTTGCAACATCACAGCACTGTTTTTTGCATTGATTCATAATGCATTATTGAGGTGCACCATGGGTAGGATGCATCCCTACCCTGTTTGCCATTTTCCTTAACCCATGTCGTGCAGTCTATATGTGTACTATATAGGTACCTCACCTATCCTTTATGTATATTACTGACCTTGTCTTTCTTTCCTGTGATACTTGTTATATGTCTGTGCTCACCCTTTTCTTAACCTCCTCTTTCCATATGTTTGTGCAATCCCTTTTCTTAACCTCCTCTTTCCACATGTTTGTGCAAGCCCTTTTCTTAACCTCCTCTTTCCACATGTTTGTGCAAGCCCTTTTCTTAACCTCCTCTTTCCACATGTTTGTGCAAGCCCTTTTCTTAACCTCCTCTTTCCACATGTTTGTGCAAGCCCTTTTCTTAACCTCCTCTTTCCACATGTTTGTGCAATCCCTTTTCTTAATGTCCTCTTTTCATATATTTTCTATCATTTTCATTCTCCAAAAAACAAACATGGAGTCTATTCCCACCTAAAAAGAATTGCTAATGCCAGTGCCCCTCCCTCTGACCTTCCAATGCAGTTATCCCTCTTGTGTGCCACTCTTCTTCACCCTTATCCTACATCTGCATTGCTATCGCCTTATTTACTTGGGTATATGCATTACTTGTGTTCCTCACACATGTCCTGCACCCATTGTTAGCTACAGTTAGCATTGTTGATCTGGCTGTGGATGCCATTTTACTGTAGTTAAATGTTTTTATTAATTGTTTTGCATTTTATGATGGATTTTGCAAATGATAACAGATATGTGTGTGTGTGTGTGTGTGTGTGTGTGTGTGTGTGTGTGTGTGTGTGTGTGTGTGTGTGTGTGTGCGTACATATGTACATCTGCATTTTGCAATGACATCTCCAACATTTTACAAGGCTATAGCTGATGCACATTTCTCTTCGCTCAATGTTTTACACATATCATTGAAATGTTCCATTGAATTTGACTACCTGCCTCACATGTGCATTGGTAATGGAATATATCACCTTATGGACATTTATTTCCTGGGAATACAATTTTGCAATACCTGACTGTAGTTGTGCTGACATCACTGGTTATTTTTGTGGCTGCATCGCTCTCGGATATGTTCATTAGACAGACACACATTTGTATATTACCTGGCTTCACACAAATTTTTAATGAAACTTGGCTGACTGTACCATATTCCTCAAATCCTTCAGAATCTAATTTAATGAATACATACTACAAAGCATGTACAGTGATAAAAAATGAAAAGTAATAAACGTTAATTGTTAATATAAAATAAATGATAGTGGGAAAGAATATAGTTCCAGGGAAGTTTAGTAGAAGGAGATGTGAAGGAATTAGAAAGGAGGAGTTTAAGCTGAATAGAAGGTAGAATATAAACAAGAGTATAGTGGTAGAGATGAAGAGTATGCAAGGTAGTCTAAAGAGGAGAGGAAGGCAAATACTGGAAAGAGAATGGAGTGACTGGTATTACCATACAGACCTACCTCTCAACCTCTTAGTAACAGGGACAGAGCCTAAAATAATGGGAAGAAAGGCCCTAATACAGGGACATATTTTAAATATTGATCTTATAAACTTAGAAAATTGCTAGAATAACAGGATATGTGTTAACATGCATTTTCTGAAAGATATGAAGTCTGAATCTCAAATGTATGTCATTATTTAGTGACTTCAATCCTCAATGATTTGCTAAAAAAATGCAAATTTTATGATGAACAGACCAAAACTTAAGGCAAAAATTTAGACATTTCAGAGCTGTGCATACAGGAGTAGTAAAGCGTGTCTCTAAGTAGCTTGGCAAGTACAGGTAATTAAGAAAATTAGGATGAAAAGAAAAGAGGCAGAGCTAAGTGCAGTTAGCTATGATTATTGAAGTAGTAACAATGAATAGACTCTATAGTATGGTTTTAGTCAGAATCTGAATTCCTTGAGTGAGGTGATTAATCAGATATCGTCAGGAATTTGGTTCCAGCGCTCTGAAACTAGTTTGCTAAAAGTTCTTTCACTGAAGAGTAGAAGGTTCTGTGGCCTGGCAATGAGGTTATAATTTGTATTTCTCAAAGAGTAGGCATGTTTCCCGAAATGCAGAGAGTTCCTGAGTGGTGCATCACCATGTAAAAGTTTTTTTTTGTTTTTCAAGAACCCAATAAATGGCTAAACCAAGGGATGCCAAACTCCAAACCAAGTCTTCATCCGAAGTCCCAACATCAATAGGGATAAAAGCATTTAACATTATGTTTATTTGGGAATTTTTATGTTTATTATTAATAAATGTGTAGTAGCTGTTCATTTGGGCTGTAGCAAAATCTTTTTAGACTTGTTTTTTTTTTTGTTTTTGTTTTGGTAATCACAAATGAAACCTATTGGTTTACATTTGCAATTACTTTTTACATTGATTGTCATTGCAATAAATGGTAATGACTGATGAGTTTGTTAATTGGTTTGTATTTCAGTCAAACTCGCCTACCATTGTTAATTATAAACATATATGTATATATACATATATATGGATAGATAGAGATATATATTATGTGTGTGTCTGATGCAAGAAAGAGATCAGAAAACAAGCTTCACAGCTCTTAAAGGCTGCCCCATAACTTCTTTTTTCTCCCACAAGAGTGCATGAGTGCATGTGAGATGACAGTGAGCATCTTCAAGGTTCGTGCATGAAGCATGACCACTACTGATGCCCAGATTCCCCTGTGTCCACACTATGCTTTGCGCAGGCAGGATACATAATAAGCTTCTCATTGTGCACATTTGCCTAGCTGCATTCAGCATGAATGATCAGTGTGGCTCATTGCACTTATAGAGTAAACAGAGGAGAACTAGCCAGGATTCCAGGCACAATGCTTCTGAATCTCAGGGGCCATCAGTTACTATGACAGTGTGAAAAATACTTCTTCCACATAGGAAACTACAAAAGTGGTCCTAATACTGGATGGCAAGAATTAACTACAACACCCCTCGACTAAATATTTGTTTACTAAGCTGTCTTATGATGTAATAAAGCATATTTGGTAAATGAAACCTTACCTTAAAAATAAATATCTTATTTTAAGGTGCATCAGTCCTACCTGTTGCGCACTTTTCTGAGCATAATGAATGACTGTAAACTGACAACTGTCAAACACTATGACAAGATAAACAACATTCATTTTTTCCACTGACAGGTGTTGTTCACTAAACAGGATAAGTACAATGTTTAAGTATGGAATGGCTTAGAACATTCTGTTTGATGTCTTCTAATTACCCATCACCACCCTAGTAATCATGGGCTAGACTTATACTTGTGCTTACTTATGTGTTACCATGAAAGCCCAGGAGGCACAGGTGCCTGGTTTTGTGTATGATCTGGGATGGAAAATACACTTTGTAAATGGGCACTCCAGAATGTTTATGTAATAAACCAAAGTATTACTGAGTTTAGTATTATATCTGTTACAGCTGTCTTGCTACCTCTCTGGGAAGCTATCACTATTACTATTGAATAATTCTTGGTAGATTTTTCTGGATGCGATAAACATTTTAGGCAGGAAAACACAGTTACGTTTCTTGGTATTCCTAGGGAAATGTAATTATGACAGGAGCTCCACAG
Source organism: Protopterus annectens (assembly GCF_019279795.1). Taxonomy (NCBI): domain Eukaryota; kingdom Metazoa; phylum Chordata; order Ceratodontiformes; family Protopteridae; genus Protopterus; species Protopterus annectens. The sequence goes on along the minus strand of NC_056725.1, from coordinate 130,153,486 downwards.
ATGTAGAAAAGTGTATTTCTTCTTGTTCTTGGGTTATATTAGGTACAAATTAAATTTTTTGTTTATGATAATAGTTTAGCTCCATTTGCCTGTCTGCATGGAGTTTATCAGAAACACAGGTCTTACATTATCCTGCCCACATCAGAAGAACAAAATGATTATTGTGCATTAAATCTAAACTGATCCACTCTACAAGTTTTGATTTAGCATGAAACTTCCTTTGCATTAAGTTTATAACAAAAGGAAACACAATACCTGTTTGAACATAAATCATTAGCACCATCTCTTGAGCATCCTTTCTCTCATCTCCCTCCCCTACCTATCTCAAGATGACCTGCAATACAGCATACAGCTAATACCCATTTTAGTGAGGCATTCCATAATGGCTGCCTGACATCGCCACTGAAATTTCATAAATCAAGTTTTCAGCGTGTGTATTCTTCTGGTTTCATTATCATTTCTTGTTAGCTTTATTCCTCAGACTACCCTTTCAGTATTTAAAAAAACTACATATTATGTCCTCCTATCATTTCTTGCCTCCATCTTGAAAACCCTAAAGCCTGCCCTGATAACCATCTCCTTCTAGACCATTTCACATTATTTATCTTCTGAACCCTGTCCAAAACAGAAGCTCTCCTGGCCTTGTAGGACTCTCAGCATGACAGTGACTTCTACAAATGAAAGTAACAACATTGTGCTACAACTTATCTGGAAATTTAATGTAGAAGGTTAAAGTATGAAATGCTGCTGAGCTTCAGCCTGTGGTCCTACATTTAGTTTTTAAACTTACATTTGCAAACTTTCTGCCTGTGAAGTAAATACATGGCAGATGATACAAAGGGTTAAGACTGTGAGCTGTAGTGCCTGTAGCAGAGGGTTTGATTCTCTCATTCCCCATTTGCTTAGTGTATGATTCTGAGCAAGCTACTTAATCAACCATTACTCCCAAGTCACCCTTGAAAAAGAAATGGATGCCCAGTATACCTACCTGTTAGCAAATGGGTATTATACTTAATCAAACTGTGGTTCTGGGTCATTAATAAAAAAGTCATTTGTGTCTCATAGAACTGCCTAGATGTCAAACCACTAAAATCAAATACATATATCCTAACAGACACCCAACATGCTATCAGTCCTGGCTACAGCTCTGACATAAGGTGCACGATGGTCATATAATTCAGAAATCACAAGTCCAAGTTATCGTCCTCTGTCCACTGAGTAAAGTTCCATCACCCCAACCTATTCTTCCTGCTTGGATTAGTCACCTTGTATTTCATCAAGTTTGAATTCATTTCTTACCTCTATTACCCTGCATTTGTTCAAATTATATTTTAAATAAATTGAAATGCATATCCACTTGCCAAATCTCTCCTCAAGTCAATAACCTCTCCAAAGGCCACTGTTCTTTCACTGCGTTCTTCTTTATCTTCTTCTTTATGTTATAGTCTTCAGTACGTGTGGATGGCCTATAGGTCCATAGATGTTACAAGGCATGTGGCTCAGGAGAAGACTGAGAAGCCTGTCCCAATTTCTTAAATATCCCAAAGTACTGCCTGGTTAAGAGACTTCCTGAATGTCTCATTAGGCAAATGTAGGTTGATGAAATCAAACCCTGAACTACAGGGATAGTGCATCAACATGTCATTCAATATATGTGTTAACAGCAAAAGGATTTATTAAAGCCTCCTCTTTGCTACTGAAATTGATTCATCATATCATTCCACACCGGTACTCTCTGCTAAATATTCTGCAGTCACCTTTCTGCCCAGTTAATCATTCCCACCACCTGCCTTAATCATGTCATTATACTGACACATCTCTGGGCTCCAGAAGCATATCAAAGCTCTTCCTAAAATTCAGAAGCCTCACACTCACCTTAGAATTTTTATCCAGAAATGTTGTAACCTGTTCTTAAAACTGTAACAGTTTATATAGATTTGACTTCTGTTCCAGATGTTCAAAAGGGTTTGATGAACTGATACTTCTAAAGTCCAGTCAGTATCTATTTCAAAACCTTCTCCATGACCTTCCCGACTTGTCTTACTCAGATGTGTGTGATTCCCAGGTCTATGTTTTCAATGTACCTTACATGGCACAGTTTAATCAAGCCTCTGGTTATCTGGTACAGCCCTAAACTGAAGAATTTGTATTTATTTATTTATTTATTTATTCATTCAGTCTTTGTTGACTGGGTTAGCCCCACCAGGCTAATGGTCTTTTTTTTTGGGGGGGGGGGTTCAAACTGGTATTTGTACTACTAAGGGACATTTGACCAGGGCATTAGAGAAGTTCCACTGCTCTTTTTGGTTGATTCTTTGGGGTCATTTACATCCACATGAGCTACCACAAACTCCATCAGATGGGACTTGATTTTAATGTCTCATCCAAAGGAAGGATCTCATAAAAATCTCCACCAGGAAACATATTAACAACAACATAAGCCAAAATGCCTTAATAAGAAATACATCTGGCCCATTTTCTTTATTATCTTTAAACCTGGGCAACTCCTTCTGCAGTCTTTCTTTGGAAAAATTTATCAAACTAAAGTTTTTTCAAGAAATACTCTTTGAAAACTCTCATGATAGAAAAATGCAATTATAATGTCCAGTAAACAAAAAAAAAATCATTAAGAATGTCTGGCTGTTCCCTATCATCTCTAAAGATGACAGCATATTGCTGCCAAAAGACATACGTTTTTTTCAGACTTTGACCACTTTAGCTGCCTGATGCATGTCTAGACATTATTTTAAAAGCTTTCCTTATCTATAATGTACTTCACTTCTTAATATTTTGCAGCTGTATGTTATGTTGGAAGTTGACTTTTGAATTGGCAGTCTTGTGGTAGCAGTTCTGCTTGTGACTGCAACAATGAGTTTTGGGGGACGCTACTTTGTATCGATATCTATCGCTTAGTTTTCCCATTAGTATCGTTTGTTGCATTATCTTACCTATATCATCACATGAATATTGCTACTACTGGATTTTGTCAAACCAGCTTGCTGTTAATTCAAGTTCCTTAAAAGAAAACAAATAACAAGTCACAACAAATGGGATTATGACCACAGAGCTTTATTAAACATCAAAATGGAAAAGTGCTTTTTATTGTGCATTGATACAAGTTCTTCAGGTGATCCTGTCCTCCCGAAAGGTCCAGATTCCCTGGGTCCCATTGCTTCTTTAGCTCTATCTGATTTTCTGTTCTGCATACGGTTATTCCCCTTGTGGAGTGTTCTCAAATATCTTTTTATTGAATGTTTTTCACTCATAAATTCAAAAAGAAAGAATAAACAGAACACAACACAGGAAACTGTTGACCTTATACATTGCTTGACATGGGCAAGTTATTAAACTAGGTATAACACACTGTACTAAATAAAATCAGATTTGCTAAGTTTACAATAATGAATTACCATGAAGTTATGCTTATGTTATGTCTTAGTCAGGATATTGTTCTAAGACAACAATGAACTTGTACATTATGGTAATAAATGAGAGTATAACTTAAAGCATAACACCCACCTAAATGAAATACAAAAAAATGTACACTACTATGCCATATATAATATCTACAAAAATTTCACCTTAGTTACTGGAATTATTACTTTTAACTAAAAGGTGTGTTTACTATCCATATGGATTTACATTTGTTTTGCCATTTATGATTGAATATCAATTAAAGCTTTGCAATAGTTTTGATAATATGCTTGGTTCTTTTGACTTTTTGTGTAAAGTTTCTTAGCCAATATATGCTTTTTTGCCATGTTCTTGTATTCTGACCAAGATAATTTGGATCTGTCCATCCAGTTTTTAGCTATGTAAAAATTTAATAGGATGCATAATGTTATTATAATGCGTTCGTTGAGATTATTATTACTATTTTTGAAATTATGTAGTATTGCTGTCTCCCATAACAAAGTCGATTTTGAGTAGCCTGTTTTTTCTAAGAAGAATCTCAGTGAGCACCACAGTTTATAAACTGTTTTACAGCTCCAGAAGATGTGGAGGATATCTGCTTCTTTATTAGGACAAAAGGAACAATAAGATGGCTTAGATGGGTTAAATTTGTTAAGGTGTACAGGTGTATGGTATACATTGTTAAAGATCATAATCTGGGTGTAAATTAGCTCCTTAAATGGTATCAATTTCATAGTATTTCCAATGGCTAATTCCTTCTTCTTGTCTGACATGCTACTACCTTTTCCTTCCCAATACTTTGAGAATAGAAATGTATTTTGAAATTTAACTTTTATTATTAATTTATACGTATTCCAGATCATTTTCTTTTTGTACGAAAGTAACTTTTGAATTTGTTGTGCTAATTTGATATCTTGATCAATTACATTGATATCCTTGGTTATATTGTTAACTAAGTATAGGATTTGTTTAATTATCACATTATATTTATTGCTTGCTCTAAGTGAGTTCTTGATATTTTCCATTGAAAGGTTCTGTAATTTGTAGAACTCCCATACTATATACATTTTTAATTGGTATTTATATAGGTTTAACATAGAGTTTGCTAGTTTTATATCAGTGTTGTTATGTATTGGTTGTAGAAGAATAATAGTAACTTTTAGATTTATTGATATTAGTAATTGCTTGAAAATTTCACTCATTGATTAAAACTGGGTGGATTTTTATTGTCTTAAGAGTTTCTTGATTTAAGAAGGGAATCGTTTGTGGGTTAACTTTAGATGTTATAATATTTTGGTGAAATAATTTAATCCATAATGGGTACCATTCATTACATAATGGGTCATAGTTTCTATTTGCATAATGTGACTAGCACTAATAATTGTATGGTACAATTTAAAATCTGGAAGGCTTAGACCTAATTTTTATTTTGGAAGAATTAGTTTATCATAACTAATTCTTGTACTTTTTGGGTACCATATTAATTTTGCTAGTCAAACTTTTATTTTATTAAAAAAAAGGTAGCTGGAATTTTCATAAAAGTGGCATTCAGCTGGTATAAAATCTTAGGAAATATGTTCATTTTGACAATTGAAGCTTTCAATATGGTAGAAAGTTTAAGCTTTTTCCATATGTTAATATTACCGACTATAGTGGTCCAAGTTTTAAATATGTTGTTATTGATCATATCTGCTTGTGTATGACTAAAAATTATACCTAGATATTTCAAAGTATATTATACTTTGACATTAGTCTCTGGAAAATAAAATTCCTTATGACCCAGGGAGTAAAGTAGATATATAATGGACTTATTGGGATTAATTGCATAGTTTGATATTTGAGAAAAACGTATCTATGGACTTTAAGATTTTGCTTAAATCAGTATTGGGATATTGAAAATAGATATTTAGGTCATCTGCAAAAGCTATGTATTTTATTTGGGTTTTAGATACTGAAACAAGGTGGTGGTAAGTTATCTGACTGATTAGTAATAACAATGCTTCTAGATAAAAATTGAACAGGTTTGGTGAGAGTGGACAACCCTTTCTGGTGCCATTTACAATTTGTATTGGTTTAGATGTTTTCTTATTGATATAAAGAGTTGTAGTTGCTTTACTATATACCCCCAGGATTCAGCAAGCTCTGCACGGTGTGCAGGAATAGTGCAACAGCTGCTGCACATAATATGGCCAATGAGCGATCCAGGAATGAGCTCCCGGGACGTGCATGAGCGCTCCTACACAATTCCTGCATGGACACTACTGCTATATGCGAATTAACCCATTTGCTGGTGAAAACCATGCAAATGAGGTGAATTAGTGATCCAGGAAGCAGGCAGGCATCTGTGCAGGAATAGTGTAACCTGCAGAAATGTATTCGGTTACTAACCGAATACATTTCTGCAAATTACAAAACGAAGGCATGACAGCTCCAAAGAAAGCATGTATTCAATGTATTAGGCATGCTAATGGCCAAATATATGGCCATTGGCATGGGAAATAGTTGCAAAAATGAAAAAAAATAACTTTTATTTTTTTTGCTGATTTCGGACGTTTAAGCACGGGGCAGTGGTATGCAAATGGGATCGGGCTGAAAATAAGAAAAACATTGGAAATAAGCTTTTAAACCTTAATCAGCATTTTGCCATGATAGTCAATGTCATGCATAAGACAGCAATACCAGGGAATAGTGGTTGCTAAAGGGGAAGGCTCAGTGTGAGTGTGGTAACTATGAATTAGCATTCTATTTTATGCAAATGAGGGGACTGATACTGAATCACAGATTTCCTCTCAGTGTTAGCTTGCACCTAACCGTGTAGGTGCAGCAACACCATGGTATAAGTATAAGAGATAGATGACCTCATAAGGGGGAGTGTCATGCATGCTGTAAGCTTATTGGAGCTCTGTGGCCCATGTTTGCCCTTAGCTAAGCACAGCTAAGGAAGGGGGTGTGTCTCTGAGGCTGCCTAGCAGCGTTTACATTGCCTAAACTAGTGTGCATGCCATGCACCGAGTTTTAAACAAAAAAAATAAAAACACAGGAAAATAGCAGCTCTGTTCACATCTGAGCACTTGGTATGCATGGCGTGCCTCTGGACTTAAACGGGAATGCAATGGGAAGAGAAAACGGCAGTAGGAAGGCAATTAAGGAAAACTAGCATAGCTGGCAGGTGAAATGTATCAGAATCAGCCAATTACACAGGCAGCAGCCTAGCACACTACTATAAACTAGGCAAACACTCTTCACTCTGTTTTTTCCCACAAACTCTACACCACCGGTGTACACAAAATGGGGAAATTTTACCTGACAAAACTAACAAAATGTTAGGGGCTACTGTTGCTCTCATACATCAATATGTGGAAGAGACTGAGGGTGGTGAGGATGTGAATGCTTATGACCAATCCACAGTGAGGAGGAGGAGAAGAGTGTACAGACCCAGGGTAACCTACCAGGGGCTACATGAGCTGGAGATAGTGCAGCGCTATAGGGTGGACAGGGACATTTTACAACAAATTGTTGAGCTGTGCTGGCCCTGCCTCACACACAGAACCAACAGAGGGGTACCCATCCCAGTGGATACCAAGGTATGTGTAAGGTTAAGAATACTAGCCACAGGTACCTTCCAATGGCCAACTGGGGATATCATGGGGATCTCACAGGCATGAGCATCCAGGGTACTCCACCAGTTCCTGGATGCCATGTTAGCACATGCCGGTGAGCACATATATTTCCTCAACACCCATGAGGCGTTGACCAGCAATATGCATCTCCTCCACCAAATAGCAAAATAACCTGAGGGAGTGGGTGCATGCACATGCACATCAAAGCACCACCCATAAAGTGGGGTAGGGTCTACATAAACCGCAAGGGCTTCCCTGACATCAACTGCCAGGTCGTGTGCGATGCCTAGGGCATTGTCTTGAATGTGTGTGCTGGCAGCCCTGGAAGCTATCACAACTTCCAAATCTGGCATATGACACAGCTGTACCAGAAATTTGCCACTGAGGACATCCCATATGGCCACCTAGTGGGGGAAGCTGGTTACACACTGGAGCCGTGGCTCATGACACCCATCAGAAATGCACACACACCTGAACAAGAACTCCATAATGAGGCACACACACAAACCAGAATCATAATAGAGTGTGTGTTTGGGATGCTCAAGTCACTGTACCAGTGCCTGGACATATCTGGTGGAGCCTTGCAGTACTCTCCAGCTACGTGTACACAAATGTTCATTGTATGTGCCATGATGCACAATATGATCCTGTGGAAACAGCTGCAGCAGGAACAGCATGGGGCAGGGCCACACAGCCACCCCACCATTGCCAAGGCCATCACAGGCACAGAGGCACTTAGAGGAGGAACAACCTGTGTATGCCCAGTATGCCCATGCTTTGGCAAAGAGGCAACGCATAACACATACACTGACACGGTAGGGACCCAGGGAATGACACCTCTCTCTGACTTGCACATACAGTAAAAGGGATGCCAAACATGACACTACCTGTGCTTTACCATGTACAGAGAGTGTACAATGTGCATCTGACATAGTTAGCCCTCCAGCACTATCCTCAGTACTGGCACATCCACAAAACAAGTCACTCTTCCTATCAATTGCTGAATGGAGTAGCATTTTTGCTAGTTGCATCTATGGTATGGACGTGAGCATGCAAGGGAATCAGGTGGCTGAATTTGATGGTAGCAGATAGTGGACACCTATATGGGCAGAATGAAATGCATAACAAATACTGGTGTCAGCAAAGTAGGCAGTACTAGACAAGGTAACAAATTCCACTGCAGTACATGTGGTGGCCCAAATGTGTGTCCATAAGACACACACATGCATATCAGTGAGGCTCACATACCCATAAACCAGCCTCAGTCAGCAGAACAGGTGTAGATGACCATAAAGAAAGGCTGTGCTAAGGCCTCCAACTGATGGCAATGGTGAACAGCCCCCCTTCAGACCTACACAGACAGACTACCACAGATCTGGCAGTTGTATGTTAGTTCTGAAGGGTAAGAAGTCTGAAACTGAAATGTAGGTAAATAAAACCTAAGATATGTACTCTACTGATATGCCTCTAGTCTGCATGATAGGTCAGAATACAAAATGAAACGGGAGACAACAGAGTACCTGAAATACCAGTACAGTCATAGCAAATGTTTACAGTTGTTAGATATGCAGTAGCATACTCTGATGATTGCAGTCAGTACATGGTGACATCCATGTGAATCACTAACTTCATATCCCTCAGAAGAGATATGTCACAACAAACCCTGTTACAAAAGGAATTTTCTCGGTTTATCACAGCAATATGTCAATATTGGCCCTGTGTTTGTGCCTCTGTCCGCCAACTCTGTCACCCTTTGTCCATATGTCATGCAGCAAGAGGTGCATATGTACAGTATATCATTATTTACTGACATCATACCTGATAACAAGCCAGTGAGATATCAGACTGCTGGACATGTTATGTATAGTAGGCCATATATTTGAGGACAAAACCTGGATATTCTGTTTTAGTCTGTACAGTAGTGAGGTCTGTGTACTTATGGTGATTATTGACAGAGTGTGTATTGTGAATATGTTATTTGGCCTGTATACAGACTGTGGTATATGTCAGTGTTCTTGGTCCTGTTCCATCTGACATTACATGCTGCTCCAGTTTATGGTACCTTATCAGTGTATATGTTTGTAGGGTCAGACTGAGACATGTCCCATACCACAGTCAGGTTGTGTATTGAGCCAGTATATGTAGGGTTAGTGTGTGAGTGGCAAATATGAGGATAGTTTTGTTCACTCAGACCATATACTGTACTATTAATTAGGCTTACCATAATGTGACTGCCTTGAGATTGGTTGTGGGTATGCACTTTCACACTGGTGTCTGTTACTCCGTGCTGTTACATGCCTGTAGTGTCAGCTATATTTACAAGTACATGTGTATTCCCCCATAGGAAACGTGGGTCAGTGTTGTGGCAGTCTGCTTGTACTTTACAAAGTGCTTTGTGATATGCCTATCAGCTCAGTTTATTTACCTAGTGTTGTGTATTTCTAAAAAAGCAGAGGGATGCTGTGAAGATGTATGTCACTAACTAGTGGGAAGTATGTGGGCTTAGGACCTCTGCTCCTCTGGTTAATATGTGTTAGGACAGACAGGAGTGTGTGAATGCATCAACTGTGTGAGCTTCCCAGTATTTTTGTGATATCCCTATTTACATGGCTGGAGACATCCACTTTGTCAGGCTTGGTCCAAATGTCTTGCACTAAGGAGTTCTGTGTATAACTCTGCACTGACCAGATTGTGTCAGACTATCCACGTTTATTGGTCATATCTCTGCGGCATTCCACAGGATCATTACTGTGATTTGTGGGGTACTTCACTATGATGATCTTATGATGTCTGTCAGTAACTGATGGTGTACATGTCAATATTAAAAGTGACTTCCTACACAACATGTCTGTTGACACAACCCCTGTTACTGTAGCAACATTCTACATTTATACCTACAGCACTTACACTACATTACCTTGCACTAAGAGGTTGTGACTATTGGTGCTGAGGTATGACTCCACTACATTATGGAAATATGTTTTATATATGTATATATATAATATATATATATATATATATATATATATATATATATATGTATATATATATATATACCAGAAAGATATGTATTAATGTGTGTATTAGTAATATGCTTAGTGCATTTAGAGCTTGAAAAGGGTTAACACATTTATTCTTTCATACTGCACAAATCTGTACAAACTGCAGATGCTTTCTGACCTTGTATTGTCAACTAAAATCTTTGCTTATGCTTGGAAATTTACTGAGAAGCAGATGATTTTTGCTTGTGTTAGGAAAACAATGAATAGAACAATACTACTTGTATAAATGTTATGAGGCTTAGACAAGAAGTTCCGTTTGTGCTGTGAGAAAACACACAGCTGCAGAAGTATAGATAATCAAAACAAAGACTACTTGAAAATATGAACTGTAATCAGCATTTGCTTATGCCTGAGTTAGAAAGTACCTTGAAATGTAACACATGCATTAGAACTATACAATAGTAGCTTGTAACAGGCTGGTGCCCACCAAGGCCATGTTGTTTTTCTCAAAAAGTTTCTCACAAATCTAGTCATGTCAGCAGAAAATCTGAGTAACATCTGCTGTAGAACAATACTGAAAGTTGTGTTTGATTACGTCAGCCATAGAAGGCCATGTCTTGTAAAACAGTATAAGAATAGCATACTTCCTGTTAGTAGTTAGGCAAAAATCTTGTATTTGCATGTTTTTGTCTCCTTGCTGCAAGTTATTAAATGTGCCTTAACTGAACCTTACGTGTATTGGTCTTTGAAGTTTTTTCCTTTGACAGATTGGTCCTTCGGACTGGAAACCCTCACTTCACCTCGGATCAGACAGGCCAGGTGGCTTGAAACCGTACGGGGAAGAAACCACATCGGTTCTTCTTATTTGAAAAGCCCTCCAACTGAATTATCATACAGAAGAGGCCAGCCACTTTCTGATCTGCGACTGAAGGATGGGTTTAGATGAACCAGGTGATCAATCACGAAGGCTCAGGTAAGGTGAATCTATTTTTTTCTGTTTTAGATCAGGGACTAGATTTGTATTGTTTTGTTGAGACTTTGTTTTTACAAGTCAGGGACAAAATGATTACTGTCTTGTCATAGATCAGGGAAACAGAGCAGGTAGGCAGTCATTCTGAAGAGACTATAACAAAATCCATGGTACCACGTTAAAAAATAAGGAGTTACATAACGATTAAAAGGGTAGAACAAAATGGGTAATAATTGCACAGAAAGACCCCAAAGTCCGCCGTTAACCGAAGACGCGAAATACATGCAGTCACAGTGTGCTGATAATATTAAATACTATTCAAAATGGGTTAATAAGTATGAATTTGACTGTAAATTAGAAAAATCCTCACTTATCAAACTTGTCAAACAGATTAAAACTGATTCTAAAGGTCGGGTAAAAAAGCAACGTCAATTAGGAATTCCTCTAGCACACAGGTGGATTGAGGAAGTAAACCGAAGGGAACAAAAGAATAATAATTCAAAAGCAATGTTTTTAGATAAGGAGGATAATAACTTAGTAATAGCATCGGCCCCTCCGCCTCCCTTACCAGAGTATGAGGTGAGTGAACAAGTTAGTCCACCCCCGCGATATCCTGCTGTCACTGTAAATAGAGACACTACAAAAGCGAAACCATTTATTAGAGATCCTGTCGAGACCAGGTCTCGAACACAGGCAGGAAACTCAAAAGGGGACATTGAGTTATATCAAATGGGTAGAAATTCACGATCTATGAGTGAAGAAGAAATATGCCCACTTATAGAAGTGCCAAATCCTCGGGCAGGACAAGAAGGTCAGGACCAAACTATTCTAGTGTATAGACCCTGGGCTCCGGAAGACATCCGGAAAGCCACTGAGGGAATTCCCCATCCAAAGGTTAATTGTAGAAAGTTCTTAGAAGATTTACAAGGAATGAGGCTAAGTTATAATTTAAATGGAGAAGAGGTAGAAAAAGTAGTCAGACAAATTGTGGGACCAGTTTGGCACATGATTAGTGGCAACTGGAATCCCCATGACGCTGCGCTCAGGCCCCTCCCACATAGCAGCACAGAGCTAGACAACAGAGTGAAAGGTCTTACAGACTGTATCTCTGAGAAATGGAAGCCTAGGGCAGACTGGACTTGCATTAATCAATGCATCCTGCAAGAAGGTGAGACTGTTGACAGATACTATGCCAGACTGTTAGAATGTTTTAATAACCACTGTGGAATGCAGGTTCCTGAAGATCAGACACAAGATTCCCCATATGGGCAGCAGTTAAAGAATGCATTTTTGAAAGGCAGTATTGCACCCATAAGCAGTTTTATTACAAAGCATATGGTAGATCATCGTACAAGCAGATTACAGTCATTACTTGAATATGCTAGGCATGCCAAAAGGCATTTTAATAGCAAAAAGAAAAAGAAAGCCTAAGTATTTTCTGTAGAAGATGGAGCAGAAGTTTATGTAGTACAGTCCGGGAAAAAGGGCAAGAGAAATGCCCAGGGAAACAAACAATCTGATCAGCGATCAGAGGACTTTGAAGGGCGAAAGAAAAGGGGTGAATGTTTCATATGCGGTAAAAAGGGACACTTGGCAAGGGATTGCAAGAAAAACAAGAAGGCAACCACGGAAGACAAGGAGGGTGAGGACTGACTATATGATAGTCAGGAATCACTAGAAGGGGATAGCAAAGATATGACACATGAGAATGTGATAGAGGGACTAGAGAATGTGACAGAAGAAATAGAGGAAGTCCAGGAAGTCACGGACAGTGAAGAAAATGAAATATTGGATTTAGCTTTATTGAGCTTAGAGCTCTATTTAACAGACACGAAACCAGATGTTACACTCCTGGTAGAAGGGAGGGAAGTCAGATTCTTGTGTGACTCTGGTAGAAGGGAGGGAATTCAGATTCTTGTGTGACTCAGGGGCATCACGGACCCTGATACATCCCTCCAAACTGCCAGAGAACTCAGAGTCACCTGATTACATACTAGTGAAAGCAGCTAATGGACAGCTGTATTGGGAGCCCCTCTCCCATAATATTGCAATAACTGATCCTGTTTCAGGATTGACCCAGAAAAGCAAAATTGTTGTTTCTGCAAAGTGCCCAGTGAATCTCTTGGGCAGAGACCTTATGTAGCTATTTAGTATAGCAGTAGTTCCGACTATGCAGGGTATGGAAGCACAGCGACAAATTGATACCTTTGCAGTGCAATCGGAGGGGGAAATCTTTTATTGGTACAGCCAGGATTTGGTTACAACTGGTCCAGGGGCAGTGACTGAAGAGTTGATGAACATAGCCATCAGCAAGTTCCCCTCCCTTGACATTGATAAACAGCATTTGTTGCACTGTACTCTGTATTATTGTAACATACCAGGACCTGATAAGGAATATGAGCAAGAATTGTTTAGAAATCGTGCAAACAGATTGATATTACGTAATCTGTACTGGGACACAAAAGAGAACAGTGTAGCCAGCTGTTCATTGCCCCAGGAGTTCTTTGCACTCTATAAATCTAATTGATTACCACATGTTAGCTTAACTAAGGACAAGAATGTAAAATGGGTAGACCTAGGAGAAAAGGTTACGAGGTGGGAGAAGCAGACAGAGTTAGAACTGTCAGAACAAGGAATACAAATGCAGAAGTTGAATTGGATAACTCAGACCCACCCAGCTGTACACTTGCAGTCTAGCAAGGACAGCTGATTAGCACTCCTATTGAAAGAGGAAGAGAATGCCTTACAGAATATACCAGAAACTCTCTGGTCAACAGGAAAATCAGATGTAGGACTTATTCGTACAGCGGGACCAGTTACTATTACGCCAAAGTCAGCATTTAGACCACAGAAAAGACAGTATCCCTTAAGTAAAGATGCAGAGGTAGGAATCAAACCTATTATAGCAGCTTTACTTAAGGAAGCGGTACTGGTGGAATCTCCTGATTCACCATGTAACACACCCTTATTTCCTGTTAAGAAAGCAAATGGAGAGTGGCGTATGGTCCAAGATTTACAAGCTGTAAATGACGCAGTAATACCAAGGGCACCTATGGTGCCAGACCCACACACCCTGCTGAATGATTTAAAACCTCAACAGAAATATTTTCTGTGGTAGATATCAGCAATGCGTTCTTTTCGATACCGATACACCCTGACAGCCAGTATTGGTTTGCAATCACATTTCAGGGGAAAAGGTATACATATACGTGACTACCACAGGGATATTGTGAAAGTCCAACAATATTCTCACAAGAAATGGCAAGTAACTTGGTGGGATTTACCCCACCAAGAGGTAGTCAGATTTTGCTTTATGTTGATGATATCCTGCTGGCGGCCCCCACCCAGCAAGATTGTAAAGAAGATACCATAGCGCTATTACAAATTTTAGCCACTGAAGGACATAAAGTAAACAAAAATAAACTGCAGCTTTGGAAAAAACAAGTTAAATACCTAGGATATGTAATATCCAAGGAGGGTAGGACATTAGATGAGGACAGAAAAGTAGTGATTTTGCAAGCACCAAAACCCACTACCAAGAAGGAAATGATGTCCTTCCTGGGTATGACTAATTTTTGTCAGAGCTGGATTCCAAACTATGCCTTGGAATCTGCACCGCTGCCTAACCTAATTTATGAAAAGCCTATGGCAGCACAGGATTTGTTACAATGGACACCAGAAGCAGAATCTGCTTTCTGCAAACTGAAGCAGTTAATAGCGTCCTCATTAGTTTTGGGATTACCAAACTATCATAAACGTTTTTTCCAAACTGTAGATTGTAAGCAAGGTTATATGACATCAGTGTTAACACAGCAGCATGGGGATAAGCAATGCCCTATTGCTTATTATTCATCACAACTGGACCCAGTGGCACGGTCTTTACCTCACTGTGTACAAGCAGTAGTTGCAGCTGCAATGGCAGTACAGGCTTCGGCCTCAGTAGTTTTGTTCCACCCTCTCACATTGAGAGTGCCTCATGCAGTCGGGATTATTTTACTGTAAGAGAAGGTAGCATATCTTTCCCCTGCTAGGCATCTTTCCTGTATGACTATATTGTTGAGCCAACCTCATATGACAATTGAACGATCTATGACTTTGAACCCTTCTACCTTGCTCCCAACCCCTGCAGATGGCACACCACACAGCTGCCTGCAGGTGATTGAGCAAAAGACACTGCCTAGAAAAGATCTTATGGATGTTCCCTTGGATGATGCTGAGGTGACATACTACGTGCATGGCTCGTGCAAAAGGGGTCCTGCAGGACAGAACCTAGTAGGATATGCAGTAGTTTCTGATACTGACATTATAGAAGTGAAATCTTCACCACACAATTTATCTGCACAGGCAGCAGAATTGATTGCCTTAACATGGGCATGTACCTTAGCAAAGGGTAAATGTGTAAACATTTTTACTGACAGCCAGTACGCTTTTTCTACTGTACATGTTTTTGCGCAACAGTGGAAAAATCGAGGAATGATAACATCTACTGGCAAACCAATCAATCATGCACAGTTTATTTTAGATCTTTTAGAATCTATTCAGTTACCTCAGAAAGTAGCTATTTGTAAATGCACAGCTCATACCAAGCAACAGGATAGGATTTCAAAAGGTAATGCGAGAGCTGATGCAGCTGCAAAGCAGGCAGCTTCAGAAGTATTTCTTTTGAATGAGAAATTACAACCCTCTGAGATTTTAGATGTAGAAATGTTAAAGACAATGCAGACACTTACTACGCAGGTTGAAAAACAAAGATGGGTAAAACGAGGAGCAATTCTCGAAAAGGGGCTGTACATCTCTAAAGAAGGGAAACCAATATTGCCGTCTAATTTGTTTAGATATGCAGCTTTGTTGAGCCATGGGCAGTGCCATGTCTCAACAGGAGGGATAGTACAGCTGGTGAACCAAGTGTTCACGACATACGGATTCTTAAAGTACTCTAAAAAATTTTGTTCGATGTGTCACGTTTGTAATAAACATCATGCACAAGGGGCATTAAAGCCCAGGCAAGGGAGTTTCCCTACACCACCATATCCATTTTATACTATCTGTATGGATTTTATAGAATTGAACAAACGTGAAAATAAGAAGCATTGCCTTGTCATTGTAGATATGTTTTCCAGATGGGTGGAAGCCTTTCTGACTAAAAATGCAGATGCGGCAACGGTGGCAAAAGTTCTCGTTAAAGAAATCATCCCTAGATTCGGCATTCTGGAAAGGATCTACAGTGACAACGGCACACACTTCGTAAACCAGACCATACAACAGTTAAGTAAACATTTTGGTATTTCTTTAAAAAATCATTGTGCGTATCACCCACAATCTGCAGGGCTAGTAGAGAGGCATAATGGGATTTTAAAGAGTAAGCTAAGGAAGTTAATAGTAGAAACACAGAGAAATTGGGTGTACTGTCTGCCCCTGGCACTGTTGAGCATGAGAGCTGTTCCAAATGCAAAAGGATTGACTCCTTTTGAAAAACTATTTGGAAGGGCTTATTATATACCTCAGTGGAAATCTCTCATGCCCACAGACCAGGAAGCTGACAGTACACTAGCTGAGTATATGAGAAACCTGTTGAATTCTAAACATCTGCTGCAGTCAAATTCTGTTTTAGATAAAGAACGAACCAGACCGTCAGAAGTGGCAGTGCCCCCGGGTACCTGGATCTGGGTGAAGACAGTAAAGAAGAAGAATTGGTCGTCACCAAAGTGGGAAGGTCCATATCAGGTGCTTCTGTCAACACCCACTGCAGTCAAGATAGCGGAGCGCATCTCCTGGATCCACCTGATGCACCGCAAACTAGTCAAAAACTTTGAACTGGACAAAAATCTTGTCACATGCCAAGAGTAAAAATGATAAGAGTCCAGAAGAAACGGGAATGCAGAACAACCCTTTCCTCAGAAGTATTGCATAATCATCCTGTTAACTGTACTAGTGACAATAATCTTTTTACTGTGGCCTTTCCTTTTCCCAGCCACACAGGCTGAGCTGAACTGAATAAACGTGAAGCGTTACTCATAGACTGGCATCCAAACTTTAACACTTACCAGGCAATTAAATATGTGTATGCTGAGACTTTCAATGTTTTGAATTGCTGGATTTGCACAGCTTTACTGACAGCATATGGGGGGTTATTAATGACCACGGTCCCCCTAGGGGTCAATGAGACCTGGGAAAATATGATTTATGATACCTCAGCCATTACATCACAAGATAAAATAGCATTGCACTTGTCTGTTCCACAAGAGGGAACTGTGTGTTTTTATAAAAATGATACTGTTCAGGTGGGTTGGAGCAATTGCAATGTGACTGTTCCTTATAAATGTTACACTAAAGGTAACAATGCAGATTTTTATTGTAATACAAATTATGATTCATTTCTTGGATTGATGCACAAAACACTGGATGAAGTAAAACATAATTCTGTTCTTTATAAACAACTGTCTATAATTGATAAAAAAATGTTTCATGCAGGGCAAGTGTATATTCATAGCAAAGTTACTACTAAAGTGGAGGACTGTTATTTTGTGTGTGGCAGAAAGGCATACAAATGGTTACCTGAGAATTGGTCCGGCAGTTGTTTTTTGGGCTACCTGGTTCTGGCCATACGACACACTGCAGTTTTGCCTCGAGGAAAAATTCGGAATGTCCAAGAAGTCGTCAAGAAACCTGTAAATCCAGTGGGGCAAATCGTTGTGCATTGGAAAAATCATCATTCTATAGGCAATGGACTGACACACATTGACTTGAGTGATAGTGTTATATGGTGGGCAGGCATATTACCAGCATATGGAGCTGTAAAATCAATCTGGGAGCTGAGAAAACTGTCTAAACTTCTCAAAGTGATGAACAATGCAACATTTTCCACCCTCGAATTGGTGACTGATGAACTGAATGCCATGAGAACTGTAGTGCATTAAAACCACATGGCTCTCAACTTCACCCTAGCGGTGAGAGGTGGTGCTTGCACTTTAATCCAAGAAGAATGCTGTTCGTATATTCCTGACCATAAACACGAGATAGACAATCATCTTGAGGTAATTCAGCAAGTGTCGGCCATGACCAAACCAGGCCCAAACCCACTGACGGACGTTTTCCAGAAATGGTTTGGGGGGTGGGGTACTATCCTAATGAACATCCTGATTGCTATATGTGTAGGAATGCTCCTATTGGGAGTATGTGTTTGTTGTGGTATCCCCTGCATGAAAAGACTGATTAAAGACTTTATAGACATGTCAGTTTCTGAAACCTTATATCAAAGTACTGAGTTCGAAGAACTATTAAAAGATTGAAAAAGCTTTCATAAGTTTAAACTGAATGACTCTCTTAACTGCAAATCCTGAGTGGGAAGAGGTTAGGAGAAGAAAAAACTGTTTATGCTTATTTTGAAAATAGAATAAAAGTATTAATATGGGGGAAATGTCAGAAAAATATGTATTAATGTGTGTATTAGTAATATGCTTAGTGCATTTAGATCTTGAAAAGGGTTAACACATTTATTCTATTTCATACTGCATAAATATGTACAAACTGCAGATGCTTTCTGACCTTGTATTGTCAGCTAAAATCTTTGCTTATGCTTGGAAATGTACTGAGAAGCAGATGATTTCTGCTTGTGTTAGGAAAATAATGAATAGAACAATATTACTTGTATAAATGTTATGAGGCTTAGACAAGAAGTTCCGCTTGTGCTGTGAGAAAACACACAGCTGCAGAAGCTATAGATAATCAGAACAAAGACTGCTTGAAAATATGAACTGTAATCAACATTTGCTTATGCCTGAGTTAGAAAGTACCTTGAAATGTAACACATGCATTAGAACTATACAATAGTAGCTTGTAACGGGCTGATGCCCACCAAGGCCAGGTTGTTTTCCTCAAAATGTTTCTCACAAATCTAGTCATGTCAGCAGAAAATCTGAGTAACATCTGCTGTAGAACAATACTGAAAGTTGTGTTTGATTACGTCAGCCATAGAAGGCCATGCCTTGTAAAACAGTATAAGAATAGCATACTTCCTGTTAGTAGTTAGGAAAAAATCTTGTATTTGCATGTTTTTGTCTCCTTGCTGCAAGTTATTAAATGTGCCTTAACTGAACCTTACGTGTATTGGTCTTTGAAGTTTTTTCCTTTGACAATATATCTATATCTATCTATCTATCTCTCTATATATATATATATATATATATATATCTATATATATATATATATACATATATAGACACACACACACACACACACATATATATATATATATATATATATATATATATATATATATATATATACAGATATAGATATATACATTCATACACACACACACACACACACACACACACACACACACACACACACATATATATATATATATATATATATATACACACACACACACACACACACACACACACACACACACACACACACACACACACACACACACACACATACATACATACATATATATATATATATATATATATATATATATATATATATATATATGGGTCTACCTGAGTTAGTTGACATGCCAGAAGACCGACAAGCGAATCTAGAGCCCCAGAAGATCGACAATTCAAAAGACCGACAAGACGGATGAAAACACCGACGCCGAGGATGCCGACATGGGAAAAGGCTGTGTATGTATGCGGTAGTAACGGGCGTTAGGGTGCGAGTAAGGTAAGTGTGGATATTGACGGTCTGTGGGGATAGGGGTAGGTTAAGTGAGTTAGGGTTAGGGAGCGGGTCAGGTAAGTGTGCGGTAGTGATTGTGTTTGGGTTAGGGGTGGGTTAAGTGAGGTAGGGTTAGGGAGCGGGTCAGGTAAGTGTGCGGTAGTGATTGTGTTTGGGTTAGGGGTGGGTTAAGTGAGTTAGGGTTAGGGAGCGGGTCAGGTAAGTGTGCGGTAGTGATTGTGTTTGGGTTAGGGGCAGGTTAATTGAGTTAGGGTTAGGGCGCGGGTTAGCTGAGTATGCGATAGTGACGGACCTTAGGGTTAGGGTTTGGGTTAGGGTTAAGGTTGTAGATAGTTGTGTATGTGAGGTTTAGTGTGGGTTTGTAGGGATTTTGGTGTGCTTGTGTTGTGTGTGTGGTTTTTGGACAGGGAATGTGTTTTGTTTGTTGATTGTTGTGATTGTGGTGTGTGCAGTGTATGAGGTTTCGTGTTTGTGTACCGTCGGTTATTTCGTTGTCGGGCATGTGGGGTTTCGTGTTTTTGCACTGTCGGTTATGTGGTTTTGGTAATTGCGTTGTCGGTCTTCTGGCGTGTCGATTATGTCACGTAGAACCATATATATATATATATATATATATATATATATATATATATATATATATATATATATATATATATATATATATATATATATATATATATATATATATATATATATATATATATATATATATATATATATATATATATATATATATATATATATATAAATATATATCTATATACATACATATATACAGGAACCATGATGGTGCAGCGGTTAGCATTGTTGCCTCACAGCAAGAGGTTCTCCTGTTCAATTCTCGGCTGGAGCGCATTCTGTGTGGAGTCTGCATGTCCTCCCTGTGGTCGAGTGATGTCTAAAGACATACAGGTAGGTGTATGCGTGAATGGGTGTGCCTTCTTTGAAGGGTGGGCTTTGGGCTGGCAACTCAGCACTCCAAAAATCCACTGCCAATCATTAGCAGACTAGAGTTCTGCTGTGGTGACCCCTAACCAGGAAAAGCTGAAAGATATATATATATATATATATATATATATATATATATATATATATATATATATATCCATAGGTTCATAGGTAGGTACTAGGCTATTGGCCCAAGGGCCTATGTAAGCCTAGCCAGCAAGGTTCCATAGCTTATGCCACCCAGGAAAGTTATTTTCCTGTGCCACTGTCCAGCAGAGACACAGAAGTGATCCCTGGGGTGTATTTCCCTATTTCCCATCCACTCATCAAGATTTTTCTTGAAGAGTGCTAATGAAGAACTTTGCTTGACATACATGGGTTGCTTATTCCAGACTATAGGAAGTCTCTGGGACAGGAATCTATCCCTCCAGTGTGTCTTGTTTATTGTGGTGACAAGGTTTAGGTCCCTGGAGCGTGTAGCTTGGAGGTATTGGGATTTCTTTAGGGGTAGCATGTCCAACAGCCCTGAGTTTGACATAGCTTTATATGTTAAGATCACCTCGGAGTAGCCGATATGCTACGGAGTAAAGCTGGATTTTTTTTGTTATGTGTAAACATGAGGTTAGTACATACCTTCCCAGATGTATCCCACCATATTTATTGGATATGTGTATATTTAGATATAAAAACATGACTAATTCAGCACTATTTTCACTTACAAGTACTAAACAAATGTAGTAGTCAAAGCAGTAGTTCATTGCTATTCAGTACTGAATTATATATTTGAAAAAACAACAAGCATCTTCACAGCTCTGATGGCTTAGTGGTTAATTGCTGTGACTTTAGTGTAGAGGGTTCTGAGTTCCAGACCTGCAAGGGCTGTATACTTTGTTGCTAAGCAGAGCAAGGACTGTTGAATACAGAGTTGCAGTTTTGAGCAGCTTTAAGTGGGTTTGTGTGATGGTAAGCGGTGCTAACGTACATTTAAATGAAATGGTGCTTACACTGTGTAGGCTTTGCTTACCAGTGAGCAAATGTGCTTAGCATTTACATTTAAGCATTGCTTACACCTGCTAAGCATAGCTCAGCCCTGGTAACCAGTGATCATATTCCAGTCTAATAAAATAGCAGGGTAATGACATAGTTAATAAGTGTATTTTATTCCATGTACATAACCTGCTTCTATGTGCTGTCATTACAGTAGCAAGGGGTGTGAGTATACTGTATGGCACACCTGAGTATACATGGCTAGTACAACAAACTTTTCTCTATGTATGTGTTTCATACATGGGTAGTATCCCAGGTTATATGCAGTCACACATGCATGTATTGCATCATTACATTACTACTGTTAACAGTGCTTTCACAATTAAGAGTAGATTTCAGATTGTAATACTGGAACCATACACCCCTGCATGCAAAGCTGGACTCTGAGTACTGACTATTCTGTTCTTGGTGTGTGAGCTGTACCTTATTAAGTATTTGCTACTCAATATAGATCTGATATGTAGATATTAACTGTAGACTAGTATGTGTTTAGGACATGTCATTGAAGGCTTCAGTCATGTAGTAATGGCATACCTATCAGTGTCAGACATCTGTCAAAACATTCATCCTAATACATAACCTGTTGGCTAGGTGATTTCTGTCTGTCCTTTGTACAGATGTGCAGATGTTAGGTATCCATCTTGGCTGCTTACAGGCAATCTATGCTTGACTGACACTGACATGTCTGCCCAGCTGTGTTATGAATGCCACAGCTAAGAAACCCCACCCTGTATGCACCACATGCCATGGATACCTCAACTAGACTATCACAGTCAACAGAACATGTTTGGGTACCCAGACACTGGCCTTGTTATGTAATATATATGTTACATACAAGTCAATTGGAGTACCTCACTGGCTCTCTGCAAGCAAAAAACAACTGATTGGATGTTGTATTTAACTGTCACCCTGGAGATCACTCAAGTGGGATCAGTTGATAGATGGCCTGCTGGCAAATGTCAGGTGGCATGATACCAGTGTACCCACATCTCCTACTCTTCTCATCTCTCAATGGACATTAGCCTGGTACACACCTGGGAACACCTACACCTATGGATGCCAGTATTGACAAATGTGTCAGTTTGCATTACTGAGAATAACAGTGTCAGTGTGTTTGTAAAGTTCTAGTTGATAATACTCTGACACCCTTCTCACCTACTACACTCCCCATTGCCATACTTAGAAATGGCTGCTACTGTAATTGACATTAAATATACCTTGTTACACTCTTCACCCTATGGGCTACCTGGAGCTTGCAGTACCAGCATAACACTGTTCTAGATATGAGTAGATAGGTGTGGGTAACCCACTGAGTCCTGGCATGTGTGTGTATGTGTGTGAGTGTGTATATTTGTAGGAGACAGCATTCTGTGGCCCCATTCTCCAAATTCAATAAAACTTGCCATACATTATAAGGGACAGTGATGTTGCTGACATTAGGAGAGCCATGACAAATCCTGACCCTACTATCCCTGTGGCATGTGCAATAAATGCATATCCCTGTAGCAGCCATTTCTAAGTATGGTAATGGGGGGTGTAGCGGGTGAGAAGGCCAACAGGGTATTATCAACTAAAAGTTTACAAACACACTGACACTGTCGTTGGGAGGGTGGCCTAATGGTTAAGGTGTTTGCCTTACAAACACAGGGTGCAGGGTTTGAAACTCACAAGGGATAATTGGCTAGGCTTAAAATGGCTCACAGGGGCAGTTAGCTTAGTACTAATCTATAAACCTATGAACCTAATTCTATTAGATAGACAAGGGGTTGTATTGCAGTCCTGGTCAATATGCTATTGTGGGTATGTCAGAGCATTATCATGGGTTTCAGTGAGTACAATATCCAATGTGGGGTGTGGGTGCTGGGTATACTTTATTTACACCATGGTACCCCACAGTACATGTCCCAAGGTCCACTGTATGAGGACCACTGTCACCATCAGCTATACAGGTAACTGATTACACTATCCAGCCCAATGATGCATGCGCTGTGTGCAAATTCTCTGTAACAGAATGGACTCACCGACAAGGTAGTTAGCACTGCTATACCCAGGTCTGTAAGATATGTCTATGACTATTATGTGTTTGTCACTGTGTATATGACAGTATGTTATATTATGTATTGTTCATTAACACCCAGCACACACCCCATTACCATACTGTACAAGGCCTGGTGATGTTCTTTACTTAACAAGAAACTCGGGACACACCTTATTTTAAAAGCTGTGTGGTGTGTGCAATTATGGCCAAACACATTAGTAGCAATAATTACCTAGGTAGGGGTTCTACTGTCAGTGTTGCCAAGTAAGTGCGTGTGTGTATGTGAAGGGATCTACTTCATTTTGCAGAAAATACATGTCCCAAGAGATTATTTGTCAGAGAACTGACTGACAAAAGCTAACATTTCAAAGGAATCATCTTGTAGAAATTCATTCCATCAAAACTAGCAGTAGATGTGTAAATGCCCTCTTCCCCACTGTACAGCTGTACAGCGATACTGGAGTTGGTATATATAGTTGGGTGTGGTTGTTGTGATCACAGCCACCCTCATTGGGATTATTGTTGTGCGTATCCTCCCACTTGTCTGCTGTTATACTGTACAGTTTATGTTAACAGGTTAATTAGTTGTTAATCACACTATGTGTGATTCTGCTCCACCCCACACCCTCCAATGTGGAGGGCTATACCACCCACACCAGCACACCTATATTTACCAACTCCAGGATTGCACTACATTGGGGAAGTGGACATATACCCTGCCAGTACCATCATCAATGACATAAAACTGGCAGATTGATTATTTACTGATGTGATGTTTTGCCTATTTTGTCTTGGTGGAATTACATAGGCCAACATGAGTTCACTGCAAAATTAAGTACATCCATGTGAACAATATTCTCTGTGTATTGCATCAACACCAAAGCCTCTGTATGTGTGTGTTATTCACAAATATTTGGTGTGTGCCACCCAGTACACTTACCATTGTTCACTGTAGAAAAGCTGCTGACATCAGCCACCATGCACTTACCTGTATGCACCCCTCAGACCTATCAGCCATGTGGAACATGCAGTAACTGTTATACAGACCTGTTACTTGTGTTCAGCTGTACCCAGGATATGACACAGCCACTGTGTCCTCACAGTGCCATACCCCTTGTAGGAAATGATAGCAGACCAACATCCTGATGACAGGCAGACACCTACAACACAAGCTGAATACATTATGTAGACCACAATCAGTCAGTGTTAATAACAGCTATAATGCATCATGGCTGAACAGCTACACACCCTGACTTGTAAGCATTGAACATTCCAGCTGAAAACATGTTAAACAGCATTACATTGCTAAACCTTAGTACATTCACCCTGTGCATCAGAACCATACTAGCCTGTCCCTGCATCAATGGTATGGATGACAGGGATGTGGCACAAGTATCATCATATACACAGGGTGTGTTGTGGGTTTGCAGAGACTTAGGCTGAGCCATTTGGTTGACATCATGTGTGTGTGTTAGGGGTTTCTTTAACAATTGGGCTGTGCAGATGTGGTGTGTGTAGGTATGGAGGTTTCCTAGCTGTGTTGGTGATGTGTGTGTATGTATGCACACAGTTCTGCCATGTGGCTGCCCTATAGAGGAGTTTGTTGGACAGCTACAGACCATACATGGCAGGGTGTACATTTCACCATGTCCAGCCATGGACATGGGAACTGTGCCTGCCAGGGGTTCCATGGGCACTACCAGGTAGAAGCCCAGATGTGTTACTCTCCCTTGATGATGACAAATGTCAGGTTGATCCACTTTCCTGTTGGGACCCGCCAGGACCACGTGCATGTGACCTGCTGCACTGTGGTGTGGACAGCACTCCCCCTGCAGTGCTGGTGCAGGTACTGCCACTATGCGAGCAGCTGTGGCTTGTTGCTTGTCCACATGGACCTTCACCTGTTGGTGTTGCTGACCTATTTTCATGTGGCTGATGCCCTACTTGCACCATATGCTCTAACACAGATGCCACACGGTCGAGGATTCCCACCATCTCACCCAACCGTATATCCAGGACATCTGCAAAATAACGATGGGCACCTGCAAGATCATGGATGTTGTCAAGTACAGCAGAATGATTAGCCCTCTGGAGCCTCAGAATCTGTCTGGTGTAACATTCCATAAGTGCCTGTGTCTCCATGATGGACCAAAACATGCATCAGGTGACACCTGCTGTGGCACTTCTGCCAGGGGCATGATGGCCAGCAGCCCTCCTATGAGCCCCCTGTACATCTGCCTGTGTGGCACCTCACCCGTCATCCGGCTATGGCTGGTGTACAGACACACTTGTTAGTCACCACACTGTCCTATCCCATGCCACCACCTACCAAATGCCCCTCATCTATGGCCACTGGTGATGGGGTATGTATAGGCATTGTGACTGTGTGCGGGAATGGGGTGAATAAAAGTCAGATGTCAACCGATGGCAAAGCTTCAGCCCCTGATAACCCTGCCTGTGCCTCACCATACCTATCATCATTGTCAGAGTCTGTATGGACACTAACATCAGTTTGCCTGCAGGAGGGACCCTGACACACCTTGCCACCTGTGAGTGGAAAACAAAAAATGTAATTTAAGACCTGAACGTTATTGCTTACCTCTACACAGACTCATACACACACACACACACACACACACACACACACACACGCACACACGCACACACGCACACACGCACACACTCACATTACTTACAGGTGAGGTGGCACAAAGATATTACACAGGCCTCACATTACTCAACAGTCAACATGCATGACACATGGCACTCAACAGCATGCACTGCAGCTATATTCAATCCTTGTTACCAACATTATACATCTCTGTGATGCATGAGTTGTGTTAGTAGGTGATGCCCCTTCTCTTGGAACACACTGCACCCATGTGCACAGTATTGCTGTGCACCTGTACAGCACCCTGTCATGTACTGTGCACCATACCTCACCTGTGTACACACCATTGCTGAATGTGTATATGTGTGGCAGTTATGTTTGTTGCTCACAGCCCCTATGTGTTTGTTTGACACATACCTGGGATGATATGAGGACAGATGTCAATAGTTAATCCCTGACCTCTAATTTGCAGCTCTCATCATCAGCAGTGCATGTATGAGCAATAAAATCCGGTTAGACTGACAACCTTCAAAGCTTACTGTGGCTATGAGGAGTGTACACACCCTTGTTGACATGCCAGCCTCATCCATGATATGCAATGGGGCCACAATACTGCATATGTTAACATTACACACACCTGATATATGACATATGACCTGTGCAATCAAATGCAGTATCAAACTAACATGTTAGTCATGCAGATGCTGATTGAGATGCATACAATATATGGGTTGCATAAGTGTGCATACCCTTAACACAATTATTTGGTCACTCCACCCTACAAATTGCCCCCAACACTGCCTGATTGCGAGGTCAGCTCATGTACACAGCTGTTGGAGGTCATGCAGTGCCTTCACTATTGCTGTGGAGTCAGAGTTATGTCTGGCACAATTCACGACCTTGACTGTGTTCAGATACAGCCATTCTTAGTAAGCTTTGGATGTATGTTTCAGTTCACTGTTGTATTTCAGGATGACATCCCTCCCCATTCTCAGCCATATTGCAGATGCTTGACAACTATGGGCCACACATGAGTGTCATTTTGCAGTGTTCCAAATTCAGAACACCATGTCTACCGGCCTAATTCCTGCTAATGAACAGCAAACCTAAAGGTGTACACTGGCACAAGCAAGGTAAAAATGAGAATGGTAGGCCTGAGGTGGAGTGAGGTGTTGCTTGTGCACCACATGTATGTTTATTAATACTGTTTGTAGGTTTCAGCCTTGGTCTCAGTACACCATTACACATTGCGACACATGCTTTTGGGAGACTTGATGTTATGCATATGCTACCTATAGAGAGCCCTGGATGATGTTTCCTGTGGAAGAACTCTTCCATCTGACTGCCCTAACCCATAGGCCGCACTTATGCAGATTCCAGGCGATTGTCAACACTGGTACTGCACAGGCAGTACTTGCCAGACATTCCTGCAAGTCCCTCGGTGTTGCTGCATGTTTCTGGGCAGCCTCCATGTCCAGCTTGCAACATGTGTTGTCATCTGCCTTGGATGGGCATCTGTTTATTTTCTACATTAATGTTGTCCCATACTTCATACACACATACATGACTGTCTGCACTGTTTGCCATGGTATATGCAATGGTGAGGTAAGGCTACTTCTCCCACTCCTGAGTGCTACCTTTTGGATATGGGATCCATTCCATGGTTTGTAAGATCTGTGCAAGCCATGGCTGCCTCTGTTGCAGGTGATTGGGCAAATATCATGGACATACTTCTTGGACAGCAAACCATTACTTGGTGTGACATTGAGGCCCTGTACTTGATGGAAGGTGTGAACTCAAGAAGAGTGAATGCTGTCAGTACCTCAAAAGCTGCTTCCACAATATGTTATTTGGAGTGCGTGCACACATATGCTTTCAGTGTTTGTTAAGGTATGTATTCCTCATATTTGTTGTCCTAACATAGAATTCCATATTACACATTCATTGCTCATGTTAGGATCACATTACAGGTTGTAAAAGGTGTGGAATGGGGTATTGTGATTTGACAGTGATTAGATCAGGAACAGTTGCCATTGTAATAGTGGTGTATACACTGTTGTAGCCACTGTATAAGGGTAATGTTTCAGACATGTCCCTACTGTAGGCCATTTCTCCCACCATTATGTTCATCTCTGTCCACACATCTTGCACTGACAGGTTGTTAGGTATACTGCAGGACTCTTACATACCATTCAGATATGCCACCATGGTGATCACTGTGATGTAGTGCAGTTAACAGCAACAATGAGTGAACATGTACAGCATGCATTATGGGTAGGTGTGTCAAATGTGTGCATGGCGAATACCATGACCGTAACATGGCTGGTGTATTGGCAAACCTGAGCAAAACAACTTCATACTCACCAGCTATAGGCTGCTGCCCCGGTTGTATACCAGAGGGACCTACATAGTTGTGTGAGAGATGTAATGTCAGTAGCCACACCTGTGGCATTGGTACAGGGTGGGAGCAGAATTTCAGTACATCAACAGTACAAACCCACAATACTAGAGATTATGCACATCTGTTCATTACTACACTGCAGTAACAGACTAGGTTATCTGACATATGCATGAAGATGCTTTACAGATGAAAATGGATAAGCAACAGTAGTCTACTAATGTGCCCTGGGGTCTTACCTGCATGCTTCACATCCATTGTCTGGTGGCAGCCAACTCCACAATACAATCTTCAGGTTCCTGGCCTGGCTGGGGGGCGGGTGCCCCAAGGGTGGTGAGGAGCTCCTTAGCATGTGTCAGTGGGGCTGGATGGCATGACCCCCACCTTTGGCTAGCTGGTCCCTCCTAATTTCAGCAGCACGCTGACGGGCATGGTGTCTTAGATCAGTGCAAAGATGTCGCACCTGCTCATAACTGCGGTTATGCAGGCTGACATCATTTACCCTGTGGAAGAGCTCATTCCACAGGGTGGTCCTCTCCTGCAAATCATGGGCCCTAGGTCCAAATAGTATTCTGTGATGTACTACAATGAAGTTTATGATGACATAATTTTCTAGGGTGTATATGCAGGGAGCTATTCAGGGGACATTGTACCTGGAAGACATAAACAGGAAAAAAAGGTCAAAGGACCTCATACTGCAAGGATATAAAAGTTGTTAATTGACATCTCTCCCCCCAACCATATCTGCAACAATAATCTAAACACACAAATCAATGGCTATGTTTACATCAAACCTTTTGTTGGGAAATATATCCTATTGTTCAACAAATATTGAAATGTGTTTTTATTCATGTTCCATGTTGAAACACTATCATTGGTGGCCTGTTGTTAACAGTGTAACCTGCATGCCATTGTAATGACCACTGTGGTTCCATATATGCATGTGTTCTGTTTGCTATGCAGCTGTTCCAAATATAGTGTTTTGGGTTAATGGGAATATCTATGCATGCTGTTACAACTAATCCTGGATTGTGTTGACTATTACTAATCCACATATGTTCTAAAACTGCAACACATAGCATGTTTGGGAAGGCCGTTCCCAATGGACCCACCTCTCCCACCTCATTTGGCCATGGCACCGGGCCGCAGCATATCTGGGACCCAACCCGGGACCTCCTCATCAGCTGATCCTGCACTACCTTCATGTGGAACAACCTCAGGGGATGGGGATCGTTCCCCCCCCCAGGACCGGGCATGGACAGGATCCTGTCACCTGAAGTCAGTTCCAGGGTCTGGTGTGTAGGGAGCTCTGCAGAGATCTGCTACACCAGCTTGAGGGCCTCGTGGCACAATTAGAGGGTCATTGGAATAAACCAAAGATACGCAAGGTAGACTGAGTGCACGGATTGTACCAATTAGACCCATACTATCAAAAAGTAATCCAGCACAAAAAAAGGTAAAATTGAATAAAGGCTTTATTGTGGCAAACTCCATATAGAATAGCAAACCGGTTTCGGCTGAAAATTCAAGCCTTCCTCAGTGCAACAAAATATTCCATTAGAGCACACCCTAGTGTCTGCTTTTATATATGTATGTTTAAAGGAATACACCTGAAATGAATGAATTTATTAAACAGAACAACCAAGGCAAAATCTAGCTTAATTCATTAAGGCCAGGTCTAAATAAAGTCCCTAGCCTGGTAATCCAGGAAGATTCCTTGTTATTTAATATTTCATGCCATCCAGCTTTGGAAGTTCTGTGCATTTGAATTTTATCTATAGTAATAAAATTGAATTTGGCAGTTTTGTGTGTAGTGGTATGTTTATAAAGGGCGTTGGAAATCATTTTGTTTCTAATCTCACTTATATGCTCACTTATGTGGTGTCTGAAGGGTCTTGACATTTGTCCAACATAAAAAGATGAACAAGTACAGGTAGCTAAATAAATTATCCAGTCACTGCTGCAATTACCAAAAACTCTAATCTGATAAACTTTAGAAGTATTACAGCTACCATTCTTTGGTTTTGAAAATATGTGAACATGCACTGCAGTGACCACAAGGGACACAGCCTACTAATGTGTCACCAAATAATGTTTTCTGCATAGTCACAGGTGGATTATAACGTTTGTAATGAGTGAAGTATGAGTTAATAGTTCTACCTCTGCGGTAGGAAAATAAACATCTATCTTGAAGTACCCCATTCAATTGTTCATGTGCGAGTAAAATGTCCCAATGATTGTTAATAATATTTCTGAACCTTGGAGTGTTGCTACCAAATGTTGTCACTAGTCTAACTGGTTGTGATTCTTGTATATTATTCTAAATAGTTCTATTTTGATATTCCAAAAGTTGGGATCCCTCAGTTTGGTTTACCTGGGTTACAGTTTGGGAAATATGATGTTTATTGTAGCCTCTAGTTACCAGCCTATTCGTTAAATCTTGCTGACACTCTTGATGACTTTGTTCAGAAGAGCATATATATTTAGTGTGTAAATATTGGGACTTGGGGATGTTGATGTGGCGGGGATGATGACTGGAAGCATGAAGTAAAGTATTACATTTTGGAAATGTTCTGTGTTCCCGAGTTTCCAAAGTATGATCTTCTTGTCAAGTAACAATTACATCCAAAAATATAATTTGTTGGTATTCAATGTTTAGTGTAAACTGAATATCCCATCTGTTATTATTAAGATTATTATTAAGATACCTGACAAATTCATGTACATATGTTACATCACCCTGCCACATCATACAACAATCATCCAGATAACGTCTCCAAATATCCAACTCATCTAAAAAGGAGTTATTATTGGTGTCAT
This sequence comes from Protopterus annectens, assembly GCF_019279795.1. NCBI lineage: Eukaryota > Metazoa > Chordata > Ceratodontiformes > Protopteridae > Protopterus > Protopterus annectens. Next base: position 130,121,927 of record NC_056725.1, on the reverse strand, counting down.
AAATGAATTGCTCTTCAGAAAACCCCATGAAGAGGTCAGCATAAATGGGAGCAAAGGATGCTCCCATGGCTGTGCCTCTGACCTGTCAGTAAGACTTGCCATAAAAATAGAAAATATTTTTTGTTAAGACATGTTCTGTTAGGGAGAGTAAAAAATTAATTGAAACCAGTATTGAATGGCCTGTAGTCCAGCCCCATGTGGTATACTTGTATAAAGGGAGGTGACATCCAGTGTGCAGAGATACCAGTTAGATTCCAATTGTGTATCCCGAATGATATTCAAGAATTCAGTGGTATCTTTTAGTCTAGACCTAACCATAGACAATAAAGGTTGTACATATTGAGTCAGGAAGGCAGATAAAGGTTCAGTTAGAGAACCCTTCCCAGATACAATTGGTCTACCTGGTGGACATGTAGAATTTTTATGTATCTTTGGGAGTAAATATAAATACTGAGGGATAGGATCTGAAACCTTAAGTTGTTTACGGGTTTGTTGATTAATAATGCCTTCCTCCATGGCTAGGTCTAGAAAGGAATCAATATGTTTTTTTTAAATTTGGGGTGGGATCAACAACCATATGTATATAGAAGTGGGCATCAGATAATTGTTTATCTGCCTCAGCCTGATCATCATTCTCTTTCGGCTTTTCCCATTAGGGGTCGCCACAGCGGACCATCTCTTTCCATTTCTTCCTATCCTCTGCATCTTGCTCTGTCACACCAACTGCCTGCATGTCCTCTCTCACCACGTCCATAAACCTTATCTTAGGCCTTCCTCTATTCCTCTTACCTGGCAGCTCCATCCTTAGCATCTTTTTCCCAATATACCCATCATCCCTCCTCAGCACATGTCCAAACCAATGCAATCTCGTTTCTCTTGCTTTGTCTCCAAACTATCCAACATGAGCTGACCCTCTAATATACTGATTCCTAATCCTATCCTATCCTATCCTATCTTATCCTATCCTATCTGCCTCAGCCTGATACATCTTCCAATCCATCACTACAATGCCACCTCCCTTATCAGCTGGTAAAATTACTATATTATGATTAGAACTGAGTTCATGTAATGCTTGATGTTCTTGCTTAGTCAGGTTATGTCTGATTGGTTGCTATTCTTGAGAAAAATGCAAATCCTTAAGAACACACTCTTTAAATATAGCCACATGTTTATCCATAGGGGGTTGGAACTCGGATCTTCCAAACTGAAACCCAGTAGATCTTTGATTGTTTACAGTATCTGAAAAAAATATTTTGAGATTAAATAATCTACAAAATTTGTTCAGTTCATTGACTAGAACATGCTCAGGTACAACAAAAGTAGGTACAAAATTGAGACCCTTATTTAATACTTTATTATGTATATCTGACAATTCGTATGAGGAAATATTGTGTACATTGTCTATTGGGTTACAATTTTCTGTAGCAGTTGTTGAATGTTCTGTGTGTTTCTTTCTATGTTTTCAGTTAGAGGGTCAGCCTGCCCCTCCTGCTCAGCCCCCAGCACAGCCACCTTCAGGGCCATGAAGGTGCAGTGGTGACTGCCCATGTGTGGGGACCTCAGTCCTACTGTTTCCATTTGGGGGCTCATGGGCTTCCGATTTCCAAACACCCCCTCCTCGTCCTAGGTGTTTACCCCCACATGTGTCATATACCACCCCTGTATGCTGTCTTGTCTGTCTTCTGACCCAATCTACTCCCCAAATATACCTACTATCCTTCCCTAACATCCCACTCTCACCTTAAAAAAAAGGGCAATCTGTTCCGAAAAAGAATTTCACACCATACATAATTGTCCATTTTGCACTCGCTTACAACTGCTTAAAACTGCCTTAAGCACTTTATATCCAACAGCTCTTGTTCTGCCCAGCAAAACAATTATCAGCCCTTGCAAGTGTCAAACCCAGGACCCTACACACCATAGCCATGGCAATTTGCCAATAAGCCATCTGAACTGCAAGTGTATGTGATGTTTTCTCAAACATATCATGCAGCGCAGTCATTCAACAGTAGGGAAAATGTATGTATATATATATATATATATATATATATATATATATATATATATATATATATATATATATATATATATATATATATGTGTGTGTGTGTGTGTATGCATATATGTAGACATACATGTATATATATGGTTTACTATCACAATGCCGACGTGCACTTGCATGGCTATGAAGTATTCGAACAACAGATGTTCGAATACTTCATATTTCGGCAGGTGATGTGAGCGAATGTTACCATTGCGAATGGACTGTGCATTCGCAATTCTAACGTTCGCTCATGTGAGGGGATCGCGGTACAGTGCAGTTAGGGAAATACATCCCTTTCCTCACTGTAGTGCAATCTCGGAGTTGGAATATTAAGGTGGGGGGGTGTGGGGACATGCCCCCCCTGCATAACTGTGAGTTTGGGCTAGGTAGGTAGGTAGTTACGGGACGGGTGGGAGTGCTGTGTATTGCCGTAAATGTCGCGAGCGACATTTTCGACAATACACAGCTGTTTTTGACTTTAGGTTAATTCAGAAATGTTCATTTCCGATGTATAAATTCGAAAATGCAGACGCATTTTTTTCTGATTTTCGTATTTATGATAGTAAACCGTATATATATATATATATATATATATATATATATATATATATATATATATATATGGGTATACTTCATATGACCTAAATTTCATTTGACTGAAATTCAATTGATTGAGGCCAAAGCACTAAAAGTTCTTCTTCTTTTGGCTTTTCCCAGTTAGGGGTCACCACAGCAGATCACCTGTCTACTCATAATTGGCAGTGAAGTTTTAGTGTTGAGTTGCCAGCCCGGCACCCAACCTTCCACAGAAGGCACACACACACACACACACACACACACACACACACACACACACACACACACACACACACACACACCTAGGGCCAATTTAGAGTGTCCAATCCACCTACTGCATGTCTTTGGGATGTGGGAGGAAACCAGAGCACCCAGAGGAGACCCACGTGACCACAGGGAGAACATGCAGACTCCGCACAGAAGGCACCCCAGCCAGGGATCGAACCAGAGAACCTCTTGCTGTGAGGTGACAATGCTAACCACTGCACCACCATGGCCGCCCAAAGCACTGAAAGTTCAAAAGGCTGAAAACTCATTTGACTGAAATTCATAACACTGATACATTAAAGTAAAAGGTATATGCTCTTTTCCCCACTGTAGTGCAATCCTGGAGTTAGAATATATAGTTAGGTGGGTATGGGGGGCACAGCTTCCCACATAGTTTAGGTAAATATTGTTTTCTGCAAAGAGTTATTCATTGCAGTTATAAGTATCCATGTTTATGGTTTAAAATGTATAAAGTATGTGGGGGGCTTCACCCTCACACTCCCTCACCCCTAAATGTACCACACTGCCCTCAAGCTGGCATAACAGATCTCCAAACCCCCTTCGGAGCTCGCTACACACTAATCCCCAGACCTGACTTCAGGTGACAAGATCCTGTCCGCACCTGCTTCCAAGGGGGATGAGCCCCATCCTCTGAGGCAGTTCCACCTGAATGTGGTGCAGGACCAGCAGATGAGGAGGTCCCGGGGTGGGTCCCAGATGTGCTGGGGCCTGGTGCCTTGGCAAGATGAGGAGGAAGAGGTGGGTCCGCTGGGGCCGGCCTTCCCAAACGTGCTATAGTGTTGCAGTTTTAAAACATATGTGGGTTAGAAATAGTCAAAACAATCCAGGATTAATTATAACAGCATGCATAGATATTCCCATTAACCCAAAACATCAGATTTGGAACAGCTGCATAGCAAACAGAACACATGCATATATGGAACCACAGTGGCCATTACAATGGCATGCAGGTTCCATTGATAGCAACAGCTCAACAATGATAGAATTTCAACATGGAACATTAATAGAAACACATTTCAATATTTGTTGAACTATAGGACATATGTCCCAACAGTAGGTTTGGTGTAAACATACCCATTGATTTGTGTGTTTAGATTATTGTTGCAGATATGGTGGGGGCTGAGAGAGATGTCAATTAACAACTTATATATCTTTGCAGTACTCATAACTTTAATGATCATTGCTCTAATCATTACTGCACAGGTATTATTACAATACCATATGGCCTTGGTTGGGGCAATGGTATGTTTGTGCACAGTGTATACTTCAGCTGTCTTATAGCTAAATTCTACATCTCTTACCTGGTAGACCTGTGGAAGGAATGTTTATTAACACTACCTGACTGTTACTACACATATTCCCAGATTCCGAGTTTATATTATGCACATACCTCTCAGTATCTTAATGCACACACTCTGGACAAAGCTTGACAACATGGGGGTAAAAATAGGGACATATTTTGAATATTGCTCTCATAAACATGGAGAGTTGCTAGAGTGACAGGATTTGTTTTAATATGTATTTTCTGAAGGTTTTGAGATCTGAAAATCAAATGTATGTCATTATTTAGTGACTACAATTCTGAGATCATCTCACACGACTTGACAGGGGACAGAGGAACAGGCAGAAAATATGAGCCAATTATCTGGACATTCTGAAAAAATGTGTACAGTTGACAGGTATGATTATGCATACAGCTTACTATCACTCCCAGGATTCGAACCATGGCTGTGTCTGCTAAAAATACAACAATTTAAATTTAAGCAGAGTGTGCTATTTGAATATTGTTATGCATTCCTTTTGTGTTTACTGTCTAGGTCTCTCTTGGTTGTACAATCTGACCTTGTAATAACAACAGTCTTATACAGACATTCCTAGACATTTTTTTATGTAGCACAGTGTGGGTAACAGTGGTTAACACAGCATTACTATTCAGAGAATGCAACAATAAATGCCATATAATACCAGAGTAAACACAACCAGTCCAGGATTTAGAGCTTTATTGCCAGGCAGTTACAGTTTTATTTAAATATGACCTATATGGGACTATTACTGTCATATTGTCTGGTTTATTCAGTACAACCCATGCACCGTTTTTATACTGCCAGGTGACTTTCTACTACTTTGTATTTATTTGGTATGACTACTACAAGCAGGATTGTTACTCACCAGCCTCACCATGCAGCCTTTGCAACCAACTAGCATGGGCTTCCTGATTCACAGCCCTCTCAGCTGCAGCTGTAATGGAAATAGAGAAATATTTAGGTATACCTATCCATCATATACACAGTCTGGACATTAGCAAACAGTTATTGGTATGGTACTTACACACTGCTGAGACATCACTCCTCTGCCTTGCTTCTTGGACCCACTCATCCAAGAGCTCCCTCTTTCTCCACTTCAAGTTAGCATAGTGGTGCCAGACCTGCTCACCAGTACGAGGGATACCAGTGGCACTGGTGAGATCATGGGTTAGATGGTCCCAGGCTTCCGCTTTATATTGGGAGCCTTGGTACTGGCCCTGCAGCAGTCTCTCAACATAAGTTTGTACCAGGAGTCCTACCATGACCTTGGACTCCTGCATGCCTCAGCACTGCGCACGGAAGTGCATGGCCTCATCAACTCCTGCCATACTGCCTACATTGGGAAGCTGCAACCAGTTATGAGCTGTATTCCCACCTGTGGAATTTAAATATGGCTGATTTCCCATCCTTTGCCATGATTGGACAGTTTTGAATATGCTGAGGTAAGCTAAGCTACTGGCAAACCTGCTTAGCTAAGGTTGGCATTGCGTAAAGGGACAAGTTCAGCACTGCTTACTAATGGCTAAGCAGTCATATTTACACAATGCTTATACCTGGTAAGCAGAGGTGTGCAATGCTTAGCATTTCTTATTTTTCATTTTATAGACTATCTGCTGTATGGCATTGATCCATCATTCATTACATGTTATACATTTGTTTACTGTCCCTGACATCCCCCAATGTGCTTTCATTACATTTATTCATGTGTGACTATATTGTATGGGGCACTTGTGATTATATGGGGATTTCACAACTTTATTAAACTGACACCTCACATCTGGACTTATAACAGTACTCTGGTTAGCAAATATATGTTATTTAGTAGCTAATTATAAAAATAAATGTTTATGTACTGCTTTCACATGTAAAATGCAAATTGATTACGGGGTGAACCGGGAATGGCTGATTGCAAAGCGTATGCTCTAACCACTACACTTTTGAAACACTGCTTATGCTGGATGTCTCTTGGTATTTAACTTCTTGTGCTGTTTAAGCTGGACTAAGCATAACTAAGCAACGTGCGCACCTGCTTAGCTATGCTTAAACTTTATTGCATGTTTTAAAAAAAATATTTGTTGTGTTATTTTATTTGTACCCATCAGAATATCCCTGCTAATGCTGAACCTGTTATTCTATCAACTTTCTGCTTTGTGGGACAATTGTCCCTTTTGGCTTTGTTCACATTCCTTACTCTGACAGGTTGGGAGGAGTGAGCTATGTGCTTATGCTACATGTGTTATTCTAACAACATTTGTCTTGGTAGGGATGATTGTCCCTCATGGCTTTGACCAGATTTGTTATCCTGATGGGTTGGGTGTGTTATGAGCATTCTCACTAATTTTAAATTGCCGAAAGACAATTCTGGAGTGCAGGGGACGTGCATTTTGTGAGAGTTCTGCTGTCACACACCCCCTGCGCTTGTACACAGAACCATGTCTGTTTTAGAGCATGGTAGCATACCTTCATATATATATGCATGGTGCGCTTTCATGCTGAACAGGAATGGTCCCTGCCGTGCAGGAATAACTTATTCCTGCATGACTGATTGCTGAATCCCAGGGAATATTTTGATCATTTTTATGTATTCTTGTGGGAATACAAATTGAAAAAGTATAAAGAGGAGGAGTTATTGATTAACTCTGTCAAAGGCTTTTGTTGCATCCACTGATAGAGCATATTTAGGGGATTTGTCCTTGGCACAAAGGTGGGATAAAGCACCAGTGGTTAGTGTATTGTCCCATACTTATCTCTGGCTCATAAAGCCTAATTGCTCAGGTGCAATTATAAATGGAGCTACTTTCTGCAACCTGTATGCTAGAATTGTTGAAAATATCTTTAAATCTATATTTATCAGAGCTATATGTCTGTAGTTCGGATTTGTGGAGTCGGTATTTGGTTTTGGGATAAATATAGTTTTAGATTTATTCATATGAAGGTCTGATATCCCAAATTTTGTTATATGATTGTATAGTTTTAAAAGTATTGGTGTTAATTGTTGTTTAAAATATTTATAGAATTCTGCCACATACCCATCAAGCCCAGGAGCTTTTTCCCAGGTTTTAGCTTCTCAATAGCCTTTTTTACTTCCTCTTCTGTTAATGGGCTTTTTAGACTATTAGAGTGAGAGTCATTAATCTAAGGGAATCTAAATTATCCGCAAAGTTTTGAAAAAGGTTGTCATGTATATGGTCTTGTGGCCCATAGATGGTTTGAAATATTTCTGCAAAAGTCCTTATTATTTCAATAGCTGAGTTGAAGGTTTTATCTTTATATTTTATCTCTTGTATTTTTACATGGGGGGTTTCTTACATTGGTAAGTCTCACTAACAATTTGGAGGCTGAACCCATTCCACATATTTGTATAGCATTCTAAGTTCTGTGAATGTATATTGTTGCATTATAGTCTCATTTAACTTTTCTTGTAAGCTTGCCATTTGTTTCTCAAGAGTAGATTTATTTTGGAATTCTAGTTTGATTAGTCTTAACTTACCTTCTATGTTACTTATTTTATCCCTATTTAGCTTCTTATAAAATGATGCTTTTTGGATCAGGGTACCTCTAGCCGTGGCTTTAAAGGCTGCCCATTGAACATCTAGAGGAGTATCCATATTTGCAAGGTTTTCACTTAATTGAATAAAGGAGTTTATAATTTCTTGCACCACTTCTTTATTTTCAGCAGGTTTGAGTTTAGAGTCCAGTTTGAGGTATTGTGGGTAGTGTATCTAGCTTTAATTTGTGTTATTATTATATTTATTTTTGAGTGATCAGATATTGATCTAGGTTCTGAGATATATTGCACTTCGTTATCAGCAATGCATTGAGAAATTAGGAAAATGTCAATTCTTGACCAGATCTTATGGTATGAGAAGAAATAGGTATATCTGCTTTTAAACTATCTGTGTTGTGAAGTTCAAAGGGATCTATTAGGTGAAAGTCTTCAAGTAATTCTGATAAAAAAAAGTTGTGGCTTGAGGCGATTGAGTGTTATTTTTATTTGCTCTATCTTTAGATGAATTTATTGTTAAGTTCCAGTCTCCACCAATTATAATCAGATGGTCTGGGCGCTTTAGTAACAAGTTATATATTTCAATTAAAAAATCGAACTGATAGTTGCAGGGTCCATAGACATTACAAAATAATAGCATTTTTTATATGGTGGATGTGAGCATGTAAAATAGCACCGTCTACCATTTGTATCAATGCTGTGTTTAATGATGTTCCCTTTAAATGACTTTTTAACTATTTTAGTTGTCCCTCTTGATAAGGTACACTCCTCAACTGCTATTATGTGTTGAGTCCACTTAGTGTTTTTTCTGTCTCCTTGTCCCATTGCTCTGTAGTCATATGAGTTTCCTGTAAAAAGGTTATATCTGAATCTGACTTGTATATAAGGTGCATAATTATCTTTTTCTTTTTAATGTCTTGCAAGTCATTTATATTCCATGAGGTTACATTAATCATCTTATTTGATAATTAATTTAAATACCTATGTAACTGAATTATCTATGGGTGCTATGGAGGGAGTATTTGGCAAAATATTGCAGGTAGTGTCTGATGTGTGTTGAGAAACATCAGCATGAAAAGAGAAGGTGACATTTCGCTCTTTCAGAAATTCCCTAGTGCTTGACCACCTACCACTATCCTCTGAAGGAGAAGGGTTAATCCAGTACAGAAGTAATATATATATATATATCATTCTAGGGATGAACACCTAAACATATATACAATTTTAACTATCATACAGTAATTATTTCACATTCCAAGGAACATCACAACTCTACTAGGATAAACACCATCCAGCCTGCAACTTAAGTTGTGAATAACATACACATTACTAACCCAATCATGAATTCTGGGTAACTTGTAGCTTGTAATATTCATATTTCAACATATTGGTATAACCTTGTAAATAGTTATAATTGGCTAACTGTGCTCTTTTGTCTATGTTTTCTTTTGGGTATCTAGATAGTTCAGGGTTTAAAACAAGTCTTGTTAGAACAATAGACTCTCTTGATGAATAAAGTATGAGCATATACTATATATCACAGTTCTTATGATCCACATATAGAAACATAGAAATTTATCTCAAATATATGCTTCATATTAAAATGTACTACATCTAGTATCCCAACCATTAAGTGACCTTCCATGGTTCTCCAGCTACCACTAAGGCCAAAGGAGATAAGGAAAGAGGGAGAAAAAACTGTTGTATGAACACAAAGTCAATATTATTTGCAAAAAAATGGTAGCAAAGTCTTCATATCATAATGCTTCTTTAGTGCATGAACAGTCTGTTGTGCAGAGATCACACTTGCAGTACCTTTTTCCTTTCTGTTCCTGTTTCAGTCTTACTTTCTTCATTTCCATCATCCAGATTATCAACTAATTAATATAGTTTCTTCTTCTATAAGTGTCTTTTAGATCCTACTACTAGTTATATATAGGAAGATTTGCAGTACCTCTTGAGTTTTTAAAGACAGAAAATGTTCCAGTTCATTAGATGCAACTGTCCCTCAGTTTACAGCCTTGTGTTATTCCAATTTACTTCCCGGATGTCATTCTGCTTGTTCTATTGGCTCTCCTAGTATATTCACATTGTTTTTGTTTCTTTTTGGATCTTCTTGGCTGCCGTAGACTTGATTTGGCTCTGACATCACTCCATGAGTTAATTTACATGTGTGACATGAGGTCAAAGGTCACAGGACATCTGATGAGGCTCAACATCCTGGAAAAATGGCCTTAGAATGTTGCAACAGAAAGGAAAGCCCATGGAGACTTTTTTCTTACATTTTTAAAGGTAAATATCCTCAGAAACTTTAAAAATATGTAAAAAATACTAACAACACTTGTATTAGTTGAATTTAAGGTTGTTTACAGTTTAGATACACCCCCGGGTTCATGAAGCTCGGTGCAAGGCCGGTGTAAGGCCTGTGTCGGCCGTGCGGCCTATATATGGCGTAGTAGCACCATATGCAAATTAATGAAGGTGCGCTGCCACCACATCCATGTGCATAAGACACGTGCACGAGTGCATGGGGCGTTACTAAGCTGCGCCTGGAGGCGTGTCAATGTTGGCTGGCGATGAGCAACCTAAACTGCTGAATATTATAGTCCGCCTGCAATAGTAATCGCACCTATCAGTGTCCGTGGATAATGAAACGTATGCAAAGCATGCAAGACAGTTCCCGGCCTCACAAAATGGAGAACCAAACAGAAATGCACGCAACACAATATGAGTTTCCATCCATGGAACAAATGATATTTAAAATCGTGTGTCCGTAATGTACTGCACTGTATGTAGGTATACCCAGTGGAAGTGAAGCGCATCATGTCATCGCGCAGCCAATACACATGTCTAGCCCCATGGGCAGGGTCACCGGCAGTCCCACAGTGGTAGTGATAGTACACAGCTGGGCAATTGTGGATATAAAACAACCGTAAAGAAACCTGACAGTCCAAATTGTATACCAAACACACACAAACATATGTATATTAAAATGTGCTATACACATGAACAGGAACGTAACCAGCACATACACATAGGATGCAATATGCGGAACCGGGATATCCAAAAGCAGAACCCATGCATGCAAATGCAATATGCAACAACCCCTGTATAGCACATAACCTGCACCCATGTCCAAATGTCCACCAAATCCAGCTACCAGGCTTGCGCATCCGTACACCTACACATAGCGAGTATTCCCCATATGTAGTAGGAAGTATCATCCTAGGCAGTGTCAGGATTGCAAATATGTATCCCACGTTTGTAAACATCCCATCACAGTTACGTAAATCCAAATGCCCGCGCGTTCATGTTTCGGCCAAATGTGTGTACATCCCGCGTGGGATAAGTAACCTGTTGAAACCTCAGAGTTGTTTACATGCCACGGTGTCTAGTACTGTACACATCTGGACAAAACATGTATGTGTAGTCACAGTACTTTTCAGTTTCTAGACAGACATGCAAAACATACTACGCATGATGGAACAGCTGACCACCATGCAGGTCTCCCCACTAGGGTTGCCACCTGTTCAGATGCCCAAGGTGGGACATCCATTGTAGAAATGTGAGAATTTGCAGGATAAAACATACCCCCGGCCAGTGCAAAGGACAGAATTACATGTGTATGCCAAGATAAAAGCTTATTTCATAGCATTTGAATAGCTTATGCTATCCCAAATAATAGTTATGTGTTCCAGATACAAAATACCTGTATCATGCAACTAGTAAAGAAAATAAGAAATATACTGTTGTCATAAAATCACAGGACATTTGCCATGTCTTAGGTTTCATCGCAGGACACAACTGTCCAAAGTGGGACTTCCCCTCACAAAGAGGAACAGGTGGTAACCCTACTCCCCACTGAATTATCGACAGTATATATTCAACTCAATCACATACCGACACCACCTCTCAACCTATAACAGCAACAAAATCTGGGCAAAGCCTAAAAGGATGGGTGGACAAATAGGGACAGATGTAATTACTGCTCTCACAAACTTCGAAAGTTCACAGAATAATAGTATGTACATTAGCATGAAATGTTGTGAAGGATGTGGGGTAGTCCCTGAGTATTAAAGAGGTCCGTACATTTATACTGTAACAAACCTTCACATATGTTGACTGTACTACTGCATACCTGTAGTTAATTCATAGTTAAGTCATGTGCAAAATAATAATCCTCGTATGAATGAATACAGGAAATAGTCAAATGTGAATGGGAACACCACTCACCGTGGATTATGTATTGTAACCACCCCCACCCATATTATGTATTGCCAACATTAAAAGCTGCTGACAGGTGCCAAAACACCTGTGTCTGTAAACACAGATAAAATGTTTAAAATGGACAAACCCTGTCCATGTGCTTTGTCTGACATTTGAACATGGTCAGGGCAGTTCCGTTCACCAGCCGGACAAGCCTAAACCCAGATCACCACATGAATACCCTGACAATTAAAGACTTGTATGTGTCAGGACTATAAGCCTTGGGGTTCTGAAAATCCCTGCAGTGATTAAATATGCAGCTTGGGTCCAGAGCAGTAGGGAATAGGGAATGTGTAACATGTAGTACCGCATTTTTCCCAGCAGGAGAATGGAAGCCTGTGTCGTAAGTGAAGCGGTGAGGCATATGTTAATGTAGCTATGTACTATGAGTATGCATATAAATGAGTCAGAACACCAAAAGTATAGTGGTTACAGCATCAGGCCAACGTGAATGCAGTCCCGGTTCAACTACGACTACAGCACATATAATGTTAAAGTGTAATGAATGTGTCTGTGCTGTACAGACAGTTAAATATGTAAAGGTGAACGTGTGTTTCGCATACGTCCGTTAACCAGATTACAGATAATTTACTGGTACTGTCACAAGTAATAAAGCCCACGTAAGCACAAAGACTTAGTAAACATATGTAACCCACAATAAGGATATGCATGTGCGCCTGTGCGTAACCCACAATAAGGAAATGCAAGTGCGCCTGTGCGTGTGTGATCCGCTTACAGCATAGTAAATGAATGCTGTTTCCCCCACGTTAGATATACATGGCTCAAACCTGTTAACCCCGTAAAGTATGAAACCGGACAAAGGCATGCAAACTACCAGTACAAATAGGGACAAACCCCAGATATGTGCCAGAACAAACATAGAAAGTGGATAGAATAACAAGTGTGTCAGTAGCATGGATTCTCTGAAGGGTATGCAGTCGTAACCTGAACTGCTTGCCAGTATTTCCCACCGTAAGTCTCAAATGAAATGCCACTACATTGCCAGATAGACACAGGTTTATGTAAAACACACCGAAGATAAAGAGGCAACCAGCTGTACACTCTGGGACAATCTGTACAGTGGAAAGGTATGGTATTTTATTTTATTTATAAAACTTAGCAAAACAATAAACTTCAAAACTCAAAAGTAAGGTCAGAACGAACTTTCCACTGCCAAGCAATAACCACTTAGAAATTACGCGTTTCGTCCACCTTTAATGTCTGTGAACTTCATCAGAAAATACAAAATCACATGAAACATTCATTTAAATAACAATGTAGTAGCAACCACATGGTCTTTTACACCAATAAAAAAACTGATGCAGTTGACAGCTGTTGTGTACAACAAACTATTTGTTAAAAACGGTGTATCCATTAAATTACTTATTTAGTATAAATACATGATAAACGTAATAGTGAGTGTGACTGTTAAATGTTTACTACTCTTATAAACAAATAATTTAACTTAACATACAAATACATATGTCAAAACTAATGTAAAGCTTTGAAATAAAATAAACTAAAAAAATAATAAGCTCTAAAATAAAGCCCTAAAATAAAGCTCTAACATAGAGCTTTATAACCTTTGTGCTTGCAAAAAACATTTAATATTAATAGATTCGTTCAATCCAGGTGTAGCATCTGCTCTGAGCATGACCTGCCAAAAGGCTTCTCTACATTCCAATAAAACCTTGTAATTACCAGTAAACAAGTCGTCATTAACCTTTTCTAAGACCGAAAAAGTAAACTTTTTGAATAAAGGACAGTTTTGGGCATGTTTGGCAAGTGCGTTGTTGAAATCCTTGTTTTTTATAGCTAACAAGTGTTCATAAATTCTCTTATTTAATGTTCTTATAGTTTTTCCTATATAGAAATGTTCACATGAATTACACTGTGCAACGTAAACAACATTTTTAGTCTTGCATGTGTAATGATCTTTACTGTGAAACTCTTTCTTAATATGACTAAAGAAAACAGAACTAGTTCCAGAAATATACCTACACTGTTTACAACTATTACATGCAAAGGTGCCTGAAACTAGTCTGTTCTTTAAATTTATACACCTGTAGCCATATTCTAAAATACTTTTTAAATTAACAGCTTTTTTATAAGTAAAAATAGGAAATCTACCTATTGTGTCACTTAAATCTTGGTTTCCCAAAATAATTTTCCAATTTTCTGTCATAATATTTCTGATAGAATCCATTTCATTACTTATGGGAACTGGAAAGGCTAATCTATAAGTTTTAATGTTTTCAACCTTAGTTTCACTGTTACCAATAGTGTTAGGCCTAAATAATATAGGAATAGCTTTGGTTTCTCTTAACAAACAAACTTCTTTAATTATACATTCCAGCCATAATTTCCTGTATCCCCTGTCAATAAAGAAACCAGTCAATTTACTAACCTCTTGTAAAAATATTTCATTTTGAGTAGTTAAACGACTTAGCCTTATAAACTGCCCTTTCACTACTCCACGTTTCATAAAACGTGGATGTAAACTGTCATAGTGGAGATACTGATTGGTGAAACTAGACTTTCTAAAAATTTGGCTCTCAAAATGTCCTTGCTCTTTGTTGTAACTTATATGTATGTCTAAAAAGTCTAATGTTTCACCATACTGTCCAATGGTGAACTTCAAAAAGTCTGTTGACTTGTTTAAATCATTTACAAACATGACAAATGACTCCTGATCACCAGTCCATAAAATGAACAAATCGTCAATGTATCTTCTATAAAACAAAATGTGTTTAGATGAAACATGGTTGTATAAAACATTTAACTCCCAAGTAGCCATGACTAAATTAGCAAAACTAGGAGCTACCCTAGACCCCATGGCAACACCAGAAACTTGCTTGTACTTAGTACCTTCAAACAGGAAAAAGTTGTTATCTAATATTAACTCTATTAAAACACAAATAGTGTTAATTAAAGTGTTGTTCATGTTTGTGTACTTACTCAAATATTCTCTGGTCATCTCTACACCTTTACAGTGATCTATACATGTGTAAAGTGATGTTACATCTAATGATGCAAAGTGAAAATCCAAACCCTGAACTTGTACGTCACTTAATAATTCTAAGAGATACCATGTGTCCCTAAGATAAAATCTCATTTTTTGCACAATAGGATTTAAGATGTGGTCCAACCAAATAGACATAGGTTCTGTTTTCGAATAACCTGCTGAAATAATTGGTCTAAAAGGTAAGGTGTCACTTAACTTGTGCAATTTCGGTATACCAAACAAACAAGCTAGTTTTGGGAACTCAACAAACAAAAATTCATAGTCTGTGTAAGTAATATTTCCTTGACTTAATAAATCAAATAAAATTGTGTCTAATCTTGTGAAACTTCTTATAATGTCCAAATTAGTAACTGGTTTGTAATTGTTTTCATCATCTAACATTTGTTTCATGGCTGCAATGTAATCTTTGGTGTCCATAATTACTAAAGTGCCACCTTTGTCAGATCGCATAACCCTTAGATCTTTATTCTGACTTAAAAATTCTAAGGCTTCCTGCTCTAAAACAGACAAATTTGAACTAGGATGTTGAAAAGATGTCAACTTCCTAAACTCTTGTTCACAAATTTTACTGTACACTTGTAAAGTTTTGTTGAGTAAAGGGTTAAATGTACTTTTTTTACAACATTCTTTGTTGTGTACTGATTTGTCATCCATACCATCAAAAATAAACTTCAAATTTAACTTACGCAAGTACAATTTGAAATCTATAATCAATTTAGAAACATTGACTTTGTTGGAAGGAATGAAAGAAAGTCCTTTCTTTAACAAAGGAATAACATCAATAGGCAAAGTACTATTGGTCAAATTACAAATGTTAATGCCAAAATTCAGTTCCGTTTCTTGTTCCTGCCCTTTCCCTTGCTCCGAGTCTGGACCTTGCCTGACCACCTTGGCGTTTTCTTGTTCCCGTTTTTGTCCACCAAAAAAGGACTAGCCTTATCATTAGAAGATAAAACATGAGCGTAAGAAGTACTACTTTGTGTTTGAGAATCTAAACTACTGTTGGCCCCAATGTCAACACGTTTGACACTGTCACAAGAAACCTTGTTACCTTCAAC
This sequence comes from Protopterus annectens, assembly GCF_019279795.1. Classification (NCBI taxonomy): domain Eukaryota; kingdom Metazoa; phylum Chordata; order Ceratodontiformes; family Protopteridae; genus Protopterus; species Protopterus annectens. The sequence continues at coordinate 130,105,861 of NC_056725.1, read as the reverse complement.
ATTGTTCTTATTGTTGTTATGTCCTTGCGCTACTACCACAGTATTGTTCACATTCTGCACAACTTTATTTGAATTTTTAGATTGTTTAACAATATAGGCAGCATTAGATTTATAAGCTGCCAAGTCTCTTGTTAATTTCTTACGCTTTCTTTCAATGATAGATGCCCTATGTCTGTCCAGCTTGGCATTAATACTGAAATACGTCGTTGAAAAATCTTTGAAAACAGTGGATGCTCTAATTTTAGCGTCTAAAGCTTCTGCTTGTAGCTTTAAACTAGCTAATTCAGTCTGATAATGTTCTAACAGCGCCTTCATGTGTGCCAAACCAGCGCTGTTAAATATTTCTACAAGTTTTGTGTAAAGAGCATCTCCAAAACTTACACAGTTTGGAAACTTGTAAGTTCTTAACCCGAAGGGCACACACTTCAGGTTGATATTTTCTTGTAAATACAAAATTTCCAACTGCAGTGAAACACATTTGAAACAAACTTTCTCCAACATACGTAAATCTTCTTTCACCTTTGCCGCCAAACAAACTGAATCATCTGTAACAATGTCACTTACTTGTGCTTCATTGTTTTCGATAGAGAACCGAGAAAAAGGATTTTCCATGGCCCTAAATGTCTGCTCAGTGACCTTTTCATCGTTAACAACCAAAACGCCATTGTTTGGAACTAAATCCGTTCCACCATTAACTACTTCGTTAAGAGCAGTTGCAACCGCACTCGCTTGCCTGGGTGATCTCAAACCCTTGCCGTTGCTTTCTGCTCGATTAACTCCACCATTGGTTGAGGGACCACAGATGACGTTTCCTGGATTAAAACAGCAAGCACTCAAGGTATTTTCTCCCTTCTGCCGAGCAATCGTTTCCGATACAACTTCTTTGATAGTTTTCAAAATGTAATCATTTAAACACGACCCCGACTCGGGAATAGGATACACACTTAAATTCAACAAAGTGTCTTGACTGGAATCTTCGCCTGCCATACTAAACGACAAACACTTATAAAACTTAGCAAAACAATAAACTTCAAAACTCAAAAGTAAGGTCAGAACGAACTTTCCACTGCCAAGCAATAACCACTTAGAAATTACGCGTTTCGTCCACCTTTAATGTCTGTGAACTTCATCAGAAAATACAAAATCACATGAAACATTCATTTAAATAACAATGTAGTAGCAACCACATGGTCTTTTACACCAATAAAAAAACTGATGCAGTTGACAGCTGTTGTGTACAACAAACTATTTGATAAAAACGGTGTATCCAATAAATTTCTTATTTAGTATAAATACATGATAAACGTAATAATGAGTGTAACTGTTAAATATTTACTACTCTTATAAACAAATAATTTAACTTAACAAACAAATAAATATATCAAAACTAATGTAAAGCTTTGAAATAAAATAAACTAAAAAAGTAAGCTCTAAAATAAAGCCCTAAAATATAGCTCTGACATAGAGCTTTATAACCTTTGTGCTTGCAAAAAACATTTAATATTAATGGATTCGTTCAATCCAGGTGTAGCATCTGCTCTGAGCATGACCTGCCAAAAGGCTTCTCTACATTCCAATAAAACCTTGTAATTACCAGTAAACAAGTCATCATTAACCTTTTCTAAAACCGAAAAAGTAAACTTTTTGAATAAAGGACAGTTTTGGGCATGTTTGGCAAGTGCGTTGTTGAAATCCTTGTTTTTTATAGCTAACAAGTGTTCATAAATTCTCTTATTTAATGTTCTTATAGTTTTTCCTATATAGAAATGTTCACATGAATTACACTGTGCAACGTAAACAACATTTTTAGTCTTGCATGTGTAATGATCTTTACTGTGAAACTCTTTCTTAATATGACTAAAGAAAACAGAACTAGTTCCAGAAATATACCTACACTGTTTACAACTATTACATGCAAAGGTGCCTGAAACTAGTCTGTTCTTTAAATTTATACACCTGTAGCCATATTGATTTCAACAACGCACTTGCCAAAACATGCCCAAAACTGTCCTTTATTCAAAAAGTTTACTTTTTCGGTCTTAGAAAAGGTTAATGACAACTTGTTTACTGGTAATTACAAGGTTTTATTGGAATGTAGAGAAGCCTTTTGGCAGGTCATGCTCAGAGCAGATGCTACACCTGGATTGAACGAATCTATTAATATTAAATGTTTTTTGCAAGCACAAAGGTTATAAAGCTCTATGTTAGAGCTTTATTTTAGGGCTTTATTTTAGATCTTATTATTTTTTTAGTTTATTTTATTTCAAAGCTTTACATTAGTTTTGACATATGTTTTTGTATGTTAAGTTAAATTATTTGTTTATAAGAGTAGTAAACATTTAACAGTCACACTCACTATTACGTTTATCATGTATTTATACTAAATAAGTAATTTAATGGATACACCGTTTTTAACAAATAGTTTGTTGTACACAACAGCTGTCAACTGCATCAGTTTTTTTATTGGTGTAAAAGACCATGTGGTTGCTACTACATTGTTATTTAAATGAATGTTTCATGTGATTTTGTATTTTCTGATGAAGTTCACAGACATTAAAGGTGGACGAAACGCATAATTTCTAAGTGGTTATTGCTTGACAGTGGAAAGTTCGTTCTGACCTTACTTTTGTATTTTATTTTATTTATTTATTTATTTAACATTTGTTGACCAGGAATGTCCGACTAGGTTCCATAGAGCCTGTTTTCAGCAGAGCCCCGGGGAGAAATGCTCCAGATGCATGTCTTTGGAATGGCTATAGATATATGTGTATACACATAATCCACAGACGTAAACCAAAGCAAGCTATGAAATGAGGATTGTACATGTATATATGTATACACAATAGACATATGTCCCGTAGATATGACATATGTACATAAATAGGCCACGTTATAGCTAATAAGGGTAGACAAACAGACATGCATGAAAGGTGAATAAACCGCTGCCTTCCAAAACATTGGCCAGAAAGTGACAGTCCAGCAAGTTCTACACTTTAAACATGCATATAGGTGTCCATTGCAGGACCCCAAAAATTGATCCATACATAGTGTCAACTGACATTGACGCAAAATAAGTGACCTCAGCAAATACGATATAGCTGTACATGCAACAGTAGCAGGTGCAAGGGTGATGACACATGTGTCGATAGAATGTATGACGTACGAACTGATATCTGGAGAGTGGGGAGTGCATATAAGTGTCTCCACACTTCAGTACCGCTCACATTAAACATGTGTAATGGGTACTGTAGAGGATTGTCAGGTATGGGAATCATGGGTATGCAGAAATGGGCCTAGGTGTTGTTTGGCAGAGATTTCGTAGGCACGCCCCGTGGGAGTGATGTGGGTATAGCACATGCCTATATTCTCAATAATGGGGCAAACCATCCACTGGATATTGCGTAAACCATTTTGGGAATATGTAGGGCCCTATATCAGTGTCATGTAGGCGATTATCATGGATGGACTTGCGTACGACCAAGATGGTAACCATAACTGGCAAACTGTCAGAATAAGACAGCTGCACTAAGGCATAGTACATGAAATACAAATAGGGACTATATGAGATATACCCCAGACAAAGTCAGAACGTTGTGAGAATACTGGCATAGCCAGGAATATGAATGTTATGAGTGTTACTAATCATGTAATGGAAATGTCAGTCACTATTATCTAACCGCATAGTTCGTAATGACTTGCCAGCAATTTACCAGAAAGGCACATTACTATGACAAATGTAACAAGGGCAAAGGTCAAACGTCAGGGCATTTACCCATAATGTGTACAGGTTAGGGGTATGAAGGTAACCTGTCCAAAATACATGTACACAACTAGTGATACTAGGTGGACAGGTGAGAAGAAAGACATCAGGACAAATGAGAAAACATGTACAAGTCATACGCATGTACTCCGACAAATGTGAATGACAACATACGCCCTGTGAATGTCAATGTGGAAGGTTAATAGACACAAAAGTAATGTGTCCCTCAGGGTGTCATGCAGTGTCACCGTAACAATGTCCAGTCCCCCATACTCGTACGTGATCTCTGCCACTGACAGAAAGCGCAAATACCGGCGCACACATACGGTACATGATAGACTAATTAGTGTGGATAAGCAGCTCTTGGCCTGTGTGAGGAATACAACTCTCTGGGTGGGTGTGTCCTGCAATATAAATGTAATGGCATGTGGCCTGTGATGCCGCCATACAGTGTGTGTATTGGTGTCAGAAAGTTGATATCTTGTATCAGACACATACTCCGCAACTGTACAGATTTACGCAGAATGTGCAGAGTTCTGCCTCATATGTTTGGTGTGTTCCACGTAACATCAGTACCATTCTGGCACATTCCTGATAACTGAAGTCATGAAATAATGACAAACATGTGATTAAGACACCAAATCCATCAGAAAAAACATACTAATGCAAAACCTGTTATTGTGTCAACTATCTACGTTTGTAAGAGCAACATGTCAATACTGCCCCTATGTGTCTCACTATCAGATAAGACCTTGTCCAGAAGTTTGCTCTAGGAGGTGGAGTGGTATGATCAGAAACAGATACATGTGTGAGGAAACAGCATTATCGACTGCAAGATAACATAGAAGGTATGAAATGCGCTGCAGTAGGATGTTCAGTACTGTCCGCAGGTATGTGCTGACATGTCAAATGACACAGCAGTCTACATGAAGTACCTATAGGGCTGTCACCTTTACAAATGATGATAGTGCGACATACCCACAGCCATGCACACAGCACAAATAGACATACACACAGCAAAACTAGGCCATGATACATGAAGCCTCCGGCGTGTACGAGTACAGTGAGAGTACAGCAAGGATAGATGTCTGCCAAGATATACAGCAAACGCCTGTAAGGGCGTGTAACACCACCCGTAACACAGATGTTGCATGGACAATGTTGGGATTTGCAACATACCCCATTGGTATGTGAAAGCTATGCAAATATGCGATACATGAAACAGTCAGCTGTCCATGCAAGAGCAGAGTTATGGGCAGAAAATAGATTATATATATATATATATATATATATATATATATATATATATAGAGAGAGAGAGAGAGAGAGATACAGACATACACACACAGGTGGCAGGGCTGGTAATCGAACTTACACATTACTACCCTATCACACTACAGCATGATGCATACACAGAACGCTCTACCGAGATTACTAAACACAGCAGACCCACAGGCATTCTACTAGGTGCGTGTCAACATCCGCAAAGACAAAGACGTCAGCAGGATATATCCGTGGTGCGAAGCATCTAAAAGCATAACCTGAGTCCCCAGGCGGACGGGAGCATGCACACACACACACCCACTTGGCAGGCCTGGGAATCAAACTTACACCTAACTAGCCTATCACACTACAGCATGACGCATTTACAGAACGTGCAACTGAGATTACTGAACACAGCACTCCCATACTTCTATGTGGGTGACATCATCCGCAAAGGCAAAGACACCGATAGGGAATGTATGTGTTGTGAGGCATGCAAAAGCATTACTGTATCCCCAGGCAGCTGCAAACACACACACGCACACACACACTTGACAGGGCCGGGAGTTGAACATGCACCTAACTACCTTATCACACTACAGCATTACGCATTTACAGAACGTGCTACCGTGATTACTGAGCACAGTACTCTCAGAGGCATGCTTCTAGCTGGGTGACATCATCCGCAAAGGCAAAGATGCCGATAGGGAATGTATGTGTTGTGAGGCATCTAAAAGCATTACTGTGTCCCCAGGCAGCTGGAAAAACACACACACACACACACACACACACACACACACACACACACACACACACACACACACACACACACACACACACACACACACACACACACACGCTTGGCAGGGCCAAGAGTTGAACATACACCTAACTACCTTATCACACTACAGCATGACACATTTACAAAACGCGCTAACGAGATTACTGAGCACAGCACTCCCAGAGGTATACTTCTAGGCGGGTGACATCATCCGCAAAGGCAAAGACGCCGATAGGGAATGTATGTGTTGTGAGGCATGTAAAAGCATTACTGTGTCCCCAGGTAGCTGTAAACACACACACACACACACACCCACACACTTGGCAGGGCCGGGAGGTAAACATACACCTAACTACCTTATCACACTACAGCATGATGCATTTACAGAACGCGCAAATGAGATTACTGAGCACAGCACTCCCAGAGGCATACTTCTAAGTGGGTGACATCATCCGCAAAGGCAAAGACGCCGATAGGGAATGTATGTGTTGTGAGGCATGTAAATGCATTACTGTGTTCCCAGGCAGCTGGAAATACACACACACACCCTTGGCAGGGCCGGGAGTTGAACATATACCTAACTACCTTATCACACTACAGCATTACGCATTTACAGAACGTGCTACCGTGATTACTGAGCACAGTACTCTCAGAGGCATGCTTCTAGCTGGGTGACATCATCCGCAAAGGCAAAGATGCCGATAGGGAATGTATGTGTTGTGAGGCATCTAAAAGCATTACTGTGTCCCCAGGCAGCTGGAAAAACACACACACACACACACACACACACACACACACACACACACACACACACACACACATGCACACACACACTTGGCAGGGCAGGGAGTTGAACATACACCTAACTACCTTATCACACCATAGCATTACGCATTTACAGAATGCACTACTGAGATTTCTGAATGCAGCACTCCCAGAGGCATACTTCTAAGTGGGTGACATCATCCGCAAAGGCAAAGACGCTGATAGGGAATGTATGTGTTGTGAGGCATGTAAAAGCATTACTGTGTCCCCAGGCAGCTGGAAACACACACACACACATGCACACACACACTTGGCAGGGCAGGGAGTTGAACATACACCTAACTACCTTATCACACTACAACAGTATGCATTTACAGAATGCACTACTGAGATTTCTGAATGCAGCACTCCCAGAGGCATACTTCTAAGTGGGTGACATCATCCGCAAAGGCAAAGACGCTGATAGGGAATGTATGTGTTGTGAGGCATGTAAAAGCATTACTGTGTCCCCAGGCAGCTGCAAACACACACACACACACACACACACACACACACACACACACACACACACACACACACTTGGCAGGGCCGGGAGTTAAACATACACCTAACTACCTTAACACACTACAGCATTACGCATTTACAGAACACGCTACTGAGATTGCTGAACACAGCACTCCCAGAGGCATACTTCTAGGTGGGTGACAACATCCGCAAAGGCAAAGACGCTGATAGGGAATGTATGTGTTGTGAGGCATGTAAAAGCATTACTGCATTCCCAGGCAGCTGGAAACACACACACACACACACACACACACACACACACACACACACACACACACACACACACACACACACACACACACACACACACACACACACACACTTGGCAGGGCCGGGAGTTGAACATACACCTAACTACCTTATCACACTACAGCATTACGCATTTACAGAACACACTACCGAGATTACTGAACACAGCACTCCCAGAGGCATACTTCTAGGTAGGTGACATCATCCGCAAAGGCAAAGATGCCGATAGGGAATGTTTAGAAAGTGAGCAGTCTGAAAGCATATTACTGTCCCAAGGTAGACGTAGACAAACACGGCAGTGCTGTCATCGGGCCAACTAAATATCTACGGAGCACTACAACACTAAATAGATACGGGATGCGCCACAGACAGTACACCCTTCAAGACAGAAACCAGTGTGTTCAATGTAGGCATCCATCGTGACATTGAAAATGGACATCTGTTGCCTGGATGACCACCATGGGTATACAGGATGTCAATGGCCATGCCCACATGCTTAGTATCACACGTCTGTTTGTAATGTACTGTGTGTCCATCTACACAATGGCGTACTGGGCATGCTCACACACTTAGCAGTTTCAAAGGGCCGTCTAGCATGCACACGGAGTCTAATCACGGAAGGGCGATGTATGGAATGTACTGTGTGTCCATCTACACAACGGCATACTGGGCATGCTCACACACTTAGCAGTTGCAAAGGGCCATCCTGCATGCACACGGAGTCTAATCACGGAAGGGCACAGTGTGGAATGTACTGTGTGTCCATCTACACAATGGCATACTGGGCATGCTCACACACTTAGCTGTTGCAAAGGGCCGTCTTGCATGCAGATGGAGTGTAAACATGGAAGGTCTCAGATTGGACTGTACCGTGTGTCCATCTACACAACTGTATACATGGACTGTACTGTGTGTCCATCTACCCAACAGCATACTGGGCATGCTCACACACTTAGCTGTTGCAAAGGCCTGTCATGCATGCAGATGGAGTGTATACACAGAAGGGCACAGTACAGAAGGGCACAGGAAGGTATAACTGTCCTCACACACAGGGCGGTCACACATGCAGCGACCTGTACACACACAGCTGCCATCACAGCTGTCACAGGTGCAGGTCACACACGTACACACTGCAGTGTATACTGTCACTGTCAAGTCAGCACCATGTCGTCGGTGCAGCACTACACAGCCTTACAGTACCACAACACCATGTGACACATGACCACTGGGCTGTACAGAGGTGTACACCAGCTGTGCAGAGTACACATGTACCAACAGGGATCCAACAGGTGTTATGCATTGCAATGATACCAGTATACATGCACAGGTCAGCTCAAGACATACCACGGCCCTTACACAGCTGTGACACCTGACTGTTGCTGTACACGAATAACACACGTCTGGATATGTCATACATGTGATTGTGTGGATGTGTGCATGGACTGCACACACAACACATACATACATAGCCTGTGATGTACCTCGTGCATAACAGTGGCCTAATCAATGCTACACACGCGAATGGAAGGTGGGCCCATGTCTGTTGAATGCCCACACTACAGGGGGTAGCAATGTTGACCGGGACACATACCCTTGTACTGGTCGCCTGTGACACCCGTGATATCATACCACAGTCCATGTGTTATGTATGTCAACACACATGTCCAACAATAGCAATGCATACAAACATGGCAACAGGAGACACATGTGACATCTGTACTGTGCATGCAGCAACCATGCATGTGCAGTGGCCGATGTTCGTACCATAGTTGCACCAACCTATGACATGCAGTCGCAATGCAGACCCATCATTGACACCTGTATACAGTGACATACAAACAGCACATATGGAGCGATGTGTGTACATAACGTGGTGTACCACCTGTGTAGATGTATGTGTGCTGGGGGCTGCCATGTGTGTCTGAATGTGTGACCAGAGATGCCACATATCGCAGGGAATATGTCCCAGTTGTTACACATCCATGTACACCATTGTAGAGACCTGTACATACGTCAGTGTGGGAAGCAAGACGTCAGCTGGTGTGGTGCATCACACACGTCGGCTGTCCGTATACACATGTGTGGTCACCACAGTGTGTGTGTGTCTGTATGTATGTGTGGTGCTTGGTGTGAGGGTGTATGCTAATATATGGTGAGAAATGATCACTATCCCCACGTGGTGACTAACCCGTAATGGTGATGCATTGCACTACCCTGTTGATGCCATAGGTCCCAGCCATACTGGCTACCTGTGCATGTTCCTTCTCTGTGACATGTCGTGTGGGTGCATAGTACTGTGAGGGTGATGACCACATAGGCAAGGGTCCCCACCTGCACACTATGAGGTGTGTGTTATAGTGGTGTACACCCCGTGAATGTGGCCATGTTCCTGTACTGTTACAGGGTCCTACTGCTGCACAGTGTGGCCTCCAGCTACCAAGTGTCACCTCACAACATCATTGGCCAGACCGCTGTGTACAACCCCTGCACCATGTCACCATACCTGTAATGTGTCCTGCTATGTATGTCACGTCTTTGTCCAGTGTAGCCTGTGGCACTGACCACATGCGTCAGGTGCAGTATATGTGTGGACATCTGTGTCATGTTGGGGTTTCCAACAGTCAGGTTGAGGGTACATGTAGCATGCTGATATTGTCAGACGTGCCTGTGAGCAATCCACAGTTACACACGGGGGACTGCAAACACTGCTACCTGTAGGCACATGCAAGTACACCATAGGAGGGAACCAGGGTATCACAACCAACATGGTGCTACAGATGTAACCGAGACACATACCGTGAACACATCACAATGCATGTTGCACCTGCACTACATGGAATGACCGGTGCCTGCCGACAGTACACAACCTATGTCACATGCACATCTCTCAGTATTCACACACAACCACTGCAACATACACATCCCTCACTATGCATACACAGGTAATATCACATACACATCTCTCAGTATTCACACACAACCACTGCAACATACACATCCCTCACTATGCATACACAGGTAATATTACATACACCTCTCACTATGCTGTTCACCCTGTGCATCAGAATATTTGTGCATAACCCTGCACCGATGGTGTGGATGACAGGGATGCGGCACAGGCTTCATCATATGCACAGAGTGATATGTTTGCCAGGGGCATAGGCTGCACCAATGGATAACATCATGTGTGTGTGTGAGGGCTGGTGAGTTGACTGGACATGTCTGTGCAGAATGCATGTAGATGTTGTGGAGCCCTACAGTTGTGTTTGCTGTGTGCGTGTATGTGTGTACACAGTTCTGTCATTTGTGAGGCCTACACAGGGTATAATTGACAGCCCCAGATTGTACAGAGCAGGTTGTACAGCTCACTGTGTCCGTCCACGGCCACGTGACCTGTGCCTGCCTGGGGTTGCACGGGCACTACCAGGTGGAGGTACAGAGTGGCTACTGTCCGACGACACATGTCAGCTGGAACCGTGTCCCTGCTGAGAACGTCCAGGGCCACGTCCATGTGGCCTGCTGTGTCCTGGTGTTGACAGCGCAGCACCAGCTGCACTGCTACTGCTACCGGCACTATGGGAGCGGGCATGTGAGGTGGCACGCTCACATTGACCTACACTAGGTGGTGTTGCCGGCCTATGTCCACATGGCCTATGCCTCACTCCTACCAGATGTTCCAGCACAGACAGCTCCCGCTCATGGATTGCCATGCCTTGGTCAAGGATTCCGACCATTTCACCTAATTGCCTATTCAGAACATTAGCGATCTGCTGTTGAGCATTTGCCAATGCCTGGATGTTGTCATTTAGGGTGTGGATAGCAGCCCTCTGCAGCCTCTGCCCTTCTCTGTTCTGCTGTTCAGCACATGCCTGTGCTGCCATTACAGTCTGGAACATGCGTCTGGTGATACCAGCTGCTGCGCTCTGTCCTGTAGGTGCATGTCTGCCAGAGGTCCTCCTACGAGCAGCACCAGCCACATGCCTGTGTGGCACATCTGCAGTCATTACACTGACACCATGGTGTGTAGACACACCTTTTGTAGCCACCACACGTTCCTGTTCCACGCTAACAGACACTGACTGTCCTTCCTCTATGGCCACTGGTGATGCGGTATGTGTTGGCAGCAGAACTGTGTGCGGGGAAGAGGGGGGCATAACTGGGATGGTAACCATTGGCACAGATTCAGCCCCTGACAACCCTGCCTGTACCTCATGCATATGTTCATCACCGCTAGTATCTGTGGGGACACTAACATCAGATGGACCGCAGGAGGGTAACGCACCTACATCACCTGTGAATGCAAAGAAATACTGTAAAGTACAATAGACACAGACACACACACACACACACACACACACACACACACACACACACACACACACACACACACAGACACACACACACACACACACACACACACACACACACACACACACACACACACACACACACACACACACAAACACAGACACACACAAACACAGACACACACACACACAGACACACACACACACACACACACACACACACAAACACAGACACACACAAACACAGACACACACACACACACACAAACACAGACACACACACACAAACACACACACACACACACACACACACACACACACACACCATGCATGTGATTTGTCAGATGGCATGCAGAATGCCTGCGATACAGCAGAAGGCATGCAGCTCAGACATTAATAGTGTTAGTAAGCATTCCTCCCTGGGGTGCACACTACAGCAAGCAGGTGTCATATCAGTAGCCATGCAGTTCACACAATCATGGTAGTATGCATGCATCCCCGTGATACACCATGTGGCCCAGGCAAGGATAACAGTACACATGGCTGACGTGACCTTGACATGTAATCTGCTGACATGTGCATTAACATGCATACATGTCTGACACAATGGTGTCCTGACACATGTACAGCATCATAATGGGCATCACATTGCAGTGTTGTGTGTATGCCCTACAGATAGGAATGCATGTTTAGCAAATGTGCATGAACATGGGAGGGTAGTGTGAGCCGTCTACATTGCTATACAGTGTGAAGTACAGACACTGTGCCATTGCATGGCATCATGAGGCATCTATGTTGCTGTAGAATGCATAATATGTACACATTGCATAGCCTTAACTGCAACACAGTTGTGATGTTCAACAGATCGTATATGGTAGACTTCAGTGACACCTCCAGTAGCTGTGCACAGGCTTTTAGGTTGTCCAGTGTACCACATCAACTGTATAATCGGTCAACTAAGGCTATAATTGGACCATGTGTGGACAATGTGCAAGAGGGTGTATATACATCCCAAGTACTGTGTGGCTACATGTCTCTGGCCATCCCCCATGGCCATGTGTGCACATGTGTTAGCCAATTGTGTGTGATGGGCATCTATCTCACATGTCTGTGTTGTCCCATATGACATACACCCATAGATGTCAGATATGTCACAATCCACAGGGTTATGCAGACAACGGGTTGTATGTTTGGTATGTGGGGTATAGGTCATGCGATAGTGTGACAATATTGCAGACAGAACACTACATGTCTGGGACATGTTAGGTGGCACATCACAATGTGTGCACCCAATGCAGGGGCATATGACACAATGGTGACACCTGTGGGCTGCCCATTACACAGCTCACTGTGTGGTACTGTGTGCGTACTACACATGTTGTTCCAATGCATATTACATATGCCTCCAGTGTAGAACACCTCCACCGTTGTATGCACAGCTGACCACACAAGACGCAATGACAAGTACTGTGGTTTCAAGTTGGTGTATCATTACATTTGTATATATTGCACATGGGTGGCCTGTGTGAATGACGGGTGGTGCGACCTGCATATCGTGTCTGGAATAAACATCAGGAGTGCAAGTGTTAACTGGCCACATGGCAAATAGATCTACACTGTAACATGCCTGATACTGATGACAGTCTCACCTGCAACGGACTCATGTCTGTGCGGCATGCCAGAGGCACCTGTATAGGGGTGACACACCAGTATGAACATTATCCATGACTGTATGACAGCCACAGGTTGCACTGTGCATGTGAACTCATTCGCCTGTGTAATAGCATATAGTATGCACATGTGTGCATACACAACATAGCATACTGTAGTATGCAGCATGTGTGTCCACATACCTTGCATATGTTGTTACTTCACATAATGTACAGTGACACATGCAACTACATGGGATATAATAGCCATATGTGCAGTACTGACTTACCAGGCAACTCCAGGCTCATTGGTTGGGAGACACCCACCTCCACAATGGCAGCTAGTGTTTCTGGATGCTGTTCCCTGGGTGTCACCAGACTGGCCTGTAGCTCCTCAGTGTGTGTGAGTGGTGGCTGGGTTGGTGGCCCACCACCTGTTCCACCTTGTTCCCTGGTGATTGCAGTGGCACGCTGTTTTGCATGTTGTATCAAGTCCGTGCAGTGTCTGCGCACCTGCTGGTAGGTGCGGTTATGGCCACCCACATCGTTCACCCTCCTGCGTAGATCCTGCCACAGGTCATCCCACTGCTGGGCATGCTGTGGCACATGGCTGAACAATAAGTCATAGTTGTCATGGACCTGTGGGATGAGGACATCATCCTCCTGGCGGGTGTATGTTGGGAGGCATGTACGGGGCATTATCTGTAAGACATAATGATGGTGACAGGTCACAGTTTCAGAGATGTACAGAGATACTGCTGCACATACATTTCTATGACATCTACTACATCTGCACAGTTATCTTTGCAAAGCATCATGACAATGACACGACTGACGTGTTTGTGTCACATGTCACACCCATTATGCATTGGATATCATCACCATATATGTGTGTCACCTCATTACAGTGTTCATACTCCATGTAAATGCTGTCTTGCTATGGGCATGTCTATTTGCCTGCACTTGTGTTCTTACCTATCTGCACATGCCTGGATGTGTCCACGGTACTACTGTTGACCTGGATGCTGTGTATATGTCACATATCAACACAGACACAGCCGTAATGGACTTGAGCAGTGACAATGCACACATACGCATGGACACCTGTACATGCATGTGTTTTGCCATATACATCTACACAGCACTGTACAACTGTTCACCATCCTGCCACGGATCGCCTGTGTTGCACATGTGATAGACATGGGACAATGGCTAGTCAGATGACATTTGCAGGGATGGTTATCAACCATAGCATGTGCGGGCACGGTTTCCAAGCTGTACAAGACAGCCATTGTGCCACCGCAAGGTGCATCAGTGCCACATTACTGATCCATTCAGTTGATAGTACATCTACCATGCGGACATCTCACCATGTATGACTGGGATGACATGTGCAGCTTTGATGGACAGGGTTGCATGGTATGGCGGGAGTATGTCACATATATGGCACAGGGATCTGTCCAGCCTGTGGCAACCCTAGTATTAGGACAGTGGCTGTCCATGACATATGTCTTATAGATCAGGATATGGACATGTAGCATGTCCATCATCATGGTGTAGCAAATGTCCTTCTGCAAGGTAGTCAGCATGCTGCATAGTGGAGGTGAGGATTGTGAAGGCTGGTATTGCACACCCATGCATAGCCATTACCCCTTACAGGTGGTATGTGATCCAATATTGGTCACCACAGTGCTGTATATGCCTGTCCAGTGATCTCCGTGCTCATGGATGGCACCCTGACATGAAATGGGTACCTCATATGACTACCTAAGGGGTCTGGAGACGTCACCATGTCGGGGGGTGCACTGCACAGCACCATCCCTTACACAGTGTCCATAATGTTGACCACAGCCTAGGTAGTAGTTTATGGGTACAGGGATGTTCACCTAGCAGTGACACTGCTGGTATCATCCATCGGACTATGCACATATGTCACACACCTCACCCACACAGCCCATTCTGTATGTTGTTCACAACACTGACACAGCTATACTGATAGGTCATGGCCATTCACAACCTTACATACACAGATGCCTAACATTTGTCTGTGTGGTATGGGCTACAATGAGGGTGGTGTACAACACATTAACCCTGTTCTACTGTAGCTGGCACTGGTGTGCTGTACACATGTCACTCTTGCACCTTTTGTAGTTGTGAGTCTGTCAACAGGCTACTGGTGGAACACTCCTGTGACATGCAAAGGTATTTGTAATCAAATATCTGTGCTGTCTTGTACATCTGTACTGCTAACATCTACAGTGCTAATGGTTCATGAACATGCACACCATACTTAGCAGGGTTATAGTGCGGTGCCACCCTAATTGACTGTCATCACCACTTGTGGGTTGATATTATCCAACACCCTATCTGTATTGTATGGTCATGCTAGGCACTTGTTCAGAACTTGTGAGCATGTCATGAGCTACTGATTACTATAGCACCCATTCCACACCATTTCCCACAGGTACACTGGCTGTCCTACACTTCCCAGCTTGCTTATGGTACAACAGCTGTTGTACACACATAACGCACATATCCTGTGGGACATGGTTGTATATACAGGCATGTCCAACTGTCACGTACCAGTGCTACTGCCTGTCTGTATGAGGGATATGTCATACATGTGGCAATAGAGCAATTGTCTCATGTACACATTCAATGCTCACCTCCCAACATACGGCACTACAGCCTGTGGGGGATGCACTTCTGCAGCCGTGCTGGGGGCATAGCTCGCAGGTGTACCTCATTACGAGGAACGTACCTCATATGGGGTTCTAAAAGGTGCATGTTCCTCAAGGTTCCACATTAGAAGGGTCTGTCACACATTCATTGTTGTAAATTGTTTACCTGCTAGCCATGGCTAAATAGATGGGAATCATATTAATTCATTAGAATATCTTTTTTATACGTAAAACCAGCCTATTTTAGCCATCATATGCCCTTCCTAGTTGAAGCTGTTAGTAAGCCAGTTGTAAGTGTTCCACGTTTTGCCCATTTGTCACACAGTATGAGGGCTAATGTTCCTCAGTCTGGGGACAGGAGGTTGACAGGCATGGCTGGGGGTAATGCTGTCACCAACCCTGACTGCACCTGACAGTCATTTTGGGATGTGTAACATTTGCAACACACCCCACCCATCACATAGTCTCAGATGATCTACACCACTGGCCACACCTATGAGGACAACTTGTGCAGTACGTCTCCATACTCACTGTAGGCACCAGAGGTAGCCCCCATCATGGAAGACAACATCACCAGCTTATAGCCCACAGACTCATGTGTGCCCATCACATACAGCCAATAGTGAGTTATGACATTCACAACACACCAGTCATTGATGACTCTGTAGGGAGTCACACTGCAGTTCCACACAGCAGGCTACACAAGGCATTAGTCGCTTACATCTTGCTGTCGGGTAACTGCTTCTGCAACATAACCTATGCACCCATGCCACACCTCACCAGGTACGATATGACTGTCATTCTCCATGTTAGTGTGACTGCCCTGTGATGCCACTTCACAGACTACGTGTGCAGGGACATGCAATAGCTCACCAGTCTTATAGCCCTGAGGGTGTGGGCCAAGCCCTGGGGAGCATTTTGCATTCGTTCAGACACGATACCACTGTACAATGACTGACTGTGTCACTTCAACAGTTGCCTATGCTCCTATTGTCATTACACAGGCATCTGGTATCTGTCCGCTATGACTGACCTGGTCAAACACAATGCTGTGGCACAGATGACTTGCACCTGTCAGCCCTGGGAGTACAGCACACATGTAAGGCACTTGCTGCTTCTATACTGCCTGTCTTGCACAGTTTCCAATGACTGTCACCAGCAGGGCAGTAACTGGCAGGCACGACATGGGGTCATGTGACACAATGCTTGCATCTTCCTCTGTGACACACGCAGGCAAGGCACATCTTATAACGCACCACTCAAACATCTCTGCAGTGACTGGGACCTGCCTCTAGGCTCTGCAGAGCACACCTGCAATGACAGGTTATAGACAGACCATACCTTTCAGGCACATACCTGGACCGGCACACCCACAGCTGAGGGGTTCCCATATTCCACTATGTTTTGCACACATCCTGGCAAGTTACTTAGCACAATGCATCAGAGGTTCTCCATGTGCAACTAACTGTGTCCGGGACCGCTATACACATTGTAACAAGCAACAGAGTCAACATCATACCCCCATGGGTAACATACCTTCTATGTTGGTATAGTGGACAGTGGGCCTCAGACAGCTACTACTGATGTGTGACTGACACTACCCCACACTTCACTGGGATAGCCACTCATGTACCGACAGATCCATGAGTCATACCCTCCACTCTGCTGGGTCAACCCATACACACCACCTCCAAGACCTACATTACCCTTGGCATGAACACTACCACCATGTGACTGGTGTTACACACCTGGGGTTATCCCCTCATTGGTGGATTCCGCACATATGCTAATCGACCTTGTTAGCCACATCTCAGCAACACACCCATCACAGCATACACAGTACATGAGTACTACAACACCTACTACAGATGTTTGCTGACAGTGGTTGTTAACATCATGACACCCGTGCAGATGGACAATGCACATACAAATGCTGACACATACCCCAGTGGACTTCATTAGCATGTACACAACTGCATGGATCATGCTATTCCACACAGAGCCATGATGGTACACACCAGATAACAGACGCCACTCTGGTGGTCATGTTCCATGGACATATGATGTACAACAACAGGTGTAGGCTGTTGCACAGTGGTGTACATTCCCATGTGTGGGGTGGCTCACTGGTCAGCCGTGGTGGGGCCACAGGGTCCCTCATCACATACTCCAAGACTAGCTACGTAAACATGACTGCCACACATTCCGGGGTGTACCACCAGGCATTATGGTGGTATATCAGTAGTCGATGGCAACATCCACATCTGCTGTCACATACAACAGTCACTCAGGAACATTGCAGACCCAGGTGTTGTTGCCAACATGCTGGAGGATGGTTTCAATGCTGACAGTACACCCTCTCACTCACTACAGGGCCGCAATCCATGCATGAACATTGTGGTGTTCCTGTGGTCACACCTACATAGTACTGACCTACACTCTATATGTCCTGGGACACTGGCCCCATGTCACCTTCCAACGTCCCAGGCTGTGATGTCCACCAACCTCTGAATTACATGTCTCCCCACTAGGCCACCATATTCAGTAATAGCCTTGTTTCAGACATTGTAGCCCCTGAATGGCACACAGCAGCATTTATCACACTACACACAGGTGGCACCAGATTGCACGAGTAGGACTATAGTCCTACACACCTGACTGGACTGTTCTGCATGGCTGTGGGGCACATCATCAAGGACGTCATTCACAGAGACATTGTTGGGCTCCCGTCCTTTGCTGCCACCCAAGTTGGGCTTCTTAGGGCCAGAGCATGGCCCCTACACATGGTGGACTCCTTTCATACAGTTACCAGGGCAGTTGCTGATGGTACGGGAGTCCACACATCCTACATTGTCCTCTCATTGCCTTTCAGCACCATTTCCCATTCTGGTATTGACGACATACACATCCATCTGCACATCGTACCCTGTGTCTCAGGATGTTATGCTATGTGGCTCATGGACAGGACACACAGTGAGGCCAGCATACCATAGTACCTACTACATGTCAGCGGAACAGGCTAGCACATGGGACTTTCCCTGCCTAGCTTTCAAACCCCTGCATACCAAGTGCCATGATTGCTCCACCAGCTGATACTGACTCCAACCATACGAGTGTCATTGTGACAGATACATAATATGACTATCATGGCATCAAGCTGCATGACACAAGGTGCATGCACATCACCTTTGCATTACACCATTCACCCACTGACTATCACATGGATGGTAGTCCCCTACATACATATCACATTGTACATGTTTGCAGTACACACATATGTCGCACCCACTCCTGTGATTACCGTATTGCCACTGTGGCGTGGATATCCTTCTACGTGGCCACACCTATCTGTACTGGGTGTGTAGCTGGTACATAGGCACCCATTGTACCTCTGAACTCAAGACATCTACACACATTCAAGGGTACACCACCCCATTTAGGGTGTATCTTACACAACAGCTACAGCTTTGCATGCCACAACATTAACACGCAATGACGTTTACTGAGCTACGACAGTTTAAATATGCGGCTGCACTACGGACACCACATGTTTACACATTTGCATACTACATACTCAGGGGTGACCTCTGCTGATCAGACAGGGCCCATGTCCACAACATTATTAATGGATATACTCCTCATACGTGACATAAGCAGAGGCCACTGTGAGCAACATGCTCATGGATATGTGCACACACGCCACAATGAGTGGGATGTGCTTGTGGGTTACATTCCCAAACCAGACACTCACCATGCTTTGGAACATATGTCCTATGTACATCACGCAGGGACACTCAGTAGCACTGTTCATGTGATACCTCCCTTGGTGGTTGGAAGACACATGTAGGCCTGGGATCACTGCAGTGGCTGTACTGTGCAGAGGTGCAGGTGACACCTGGCTCTGCTGTTCACAGGACACTACCCTAGAGAGGTGCCACTAGTGTGAACACTTTAGTTGTGCTTACACATGGACTTGCCAGACTGCATAGTACCCCATTATGCACCTGTGAAGCTATTACATGTCCTTTGTGCATGGTTACTTGGTAGCCCTTCCATTTAGATTAGCTATCATGATATTACTATGTCCCATACCTACAGGCCATATGTATCCTGTTATTGTACATACCAATAGACGATACCTGTGGTATGCACGATATGCCTGTTATGCTGTGTAGAATATCTGTCATATCTACCTATAATACTATACATTACACATATTTCACATAGTATCCCATAATGCAAAGCATACTTGCACAGCGGGACAACCTTACATATGTCATTAACATTATATGCCCATACACATGTGTGCTGTAACAGTATATCAACATATACTATCCCCTGCTATGGCACGTCCTTGTTAGACATACCCTACCACTGACAGCGGGTTGTATGGAATTGTTCTGTTTAACGCCCTCATGTAGCAACCCTTGTGGTGTCTGTGCTGTGTACCTTGTGTCCCACTGCTGGACGCACAGTTTCTACAAGCATTAGTATGCTCAGCAAGACATCAGTACATAAATACCTTTCCCCACTTTATGCATTGCGGACACGTTTAATTAATGCAAACTAGGCTATACATACAGTAAAACTAATTAATACAGATCATTCTATACATAACCTTACATATCGGGCATTCTACATACCTTGTTGTCCTTATGGCATTTCGTTTCTATCTCTCTCACAGTGTTTCAACTGGTATTCGGTATGAGCATACGGTTTGAATGTCTGGCAAGCCATCCTTATATACGTCGATACCTGTAACATGTTGATTAATCCCAACAATTGGTGTTCCTGAGTGACTAATTACTTGCATATCAGCTGTGCAGCTACTCCATTTGCCAATTACGCGGCAACAGTGGGGTATAATTGGATTCTTCACTTGGGCATTGTCTATTTGCCCTACCTTCGGGGAGACGGTCTGTATTGTGTTTTGTTATGTGTAACTGCAACTGCTATGCATGGAGACAAGTATAGTTTGGATTCATGTCCCCCGTGGATTGTGTGTGACAGGTAGAGTATTTGGTTCAACATGTGGGTGTACCTGTCATCCCAACGTGTGATAACGGAGTATTGCAAACAAAACCTGTAACATGGCTGTTTGTTCCATTATACAACGCCTGCAATTTTGCATGACGCCTTTAATTGTGTCTCTCACACGGTATGTTGAGGGTTCTGCAGATGTAATTGACTGACTGGATGTTTATGCTGCTATTACAGTCTGTATTGCTTTAGTTTCTAGTGTGGGCGATGTCGGTGGGTGTACGTAGCATATACAGGTTTGTGGGCCTTGCATTTCTACATAATCCGTATATATGTGTGTGGGCTCCATCCCTAATTAGAGAGCTAACAGTTAGTAGACTTATGTTATGGGATTGTACATTGGGCCGTTGTTAATTGTGTTAATTGGTTTCTATATTGTCTGCAGGTGAGCTTGCTACTTGTATACCTCCGTAATTGCAACGATATATCAAGGGATATGTGTAAGTGACAGCTATCCCTTGAATTTCTGTCCCAGATATTTGCAGTCATTGTGGTTGTGTTGTTAAAAGAGCCTGTTTGCCATGGGTTGCCACCTTTTCAATGGTCATTGTTGGACAACTGCAGGACACACAGCGGTGTTTACAGGCCAACATGTAGCCATGGTCAGTACACAGGTTAGCACATACTTTTATCCTCACTACATACCTATTGTTGTGTGACTTTGGCTACTTATCATATTGCATGTAACATTTACGTTTCTTACATACAGGCATAACTATTACATACGACTGTTACATTACATATGGGACATATTTATGTCCTGCCATCTCGGACATTTGCCCTTTCTACTGTTTTATGTCAGGACACACCTGCCCAGGGTGGGGCTGTCCCTCCTACTGTGGGACAGGTAGTAGCCGTATGCCTAGGGTTAGCTATACCCACACCTACTGTACTGATCTGCCTCTGACTTGGCACTAACAAACACATGTTGAGGACACACACACACATTACAGTCACACAGAGACGCACACGGCATCCTCAACGCACACTTACACAGACTACGGCACTCACAGACACAGTTGAACACAGTACCTACATGGACCACAACACTGGCAGCGGTGACTAACTGTCCCTTCATATCATCATACTATTACTCGAGGATGTACTGTTCCGGTACTGTGTTCTATCAGTCTTTCAGCCTCGTGGTTACTCATGTCGGTATGTTACACATTCCATGGTTGGCGGTATCCTATTTATTTGTACCTCCAAGGTGTTATGAATGTCGTTGAACTATCTATTATATTTGCAGATATCGCTGAATCCATCTATATCACCATATATCCCTCTATTGCCCTTTCTATCTGTATTATATATATGCATATGTCTACATATATATATATATATATATATATATATATATATATATATATATATATATATATATATATATATACATATATCTGACGGGGAACGTGACAGGCACACAGCACCACCATATGCTGTAAGGATCATGTACTGTTCAGGTGTTGGCATGCCATGTTCCACTGGCTGTTGTGTTTACAATGTTTGAGGGCTGCCTATGTAGGAGTCACACATTGGGCCACCTATACATTACAATTTACAGGTGGTCATGTTTGTGTGCCATCCATTTTACTGTGTGTGCAGGTAGAGAGGTGTCAGTCCATAGGGGCCTACACTGTCAGAGTATGTGCTATACGTTCCCTCTTTGCCAAGGCATAGGCATATTGGGCACGCCTCCTTCTGCCTACTGGGGCTGGCACAGTGTGTTCATGGTCTGAATCCCTCTGTGCCTGTAATGGCCTTGGCAATTGCGGTGGGCTATGAGGGCCTTCACCATTTTGTCCCTGCTGCAGCTGCTTCCGCAGGATCATATTATGTAGCATGGCACATACTATGACGATGTGGGCACACGTGCCTGGAGAGTACTGCAAGACTCCACCAGATGTATCCAAGCACCGGAACCGTGATTTCAGCATCCCGAACACACACTCCATGATGATTCTGGTTTGTGCGTGTGCCTCATTATGGTGTTCTTGCATGGGTGTGTGTGCATTTCTGATGGGAGTCATCATCCACGGCTCCAGTGCATAGCCAGCATCCCCCACGAGATGGCCATGTGAGATGTCCCCCCTGACAAATACCTGATACAGCTGTGAGGCATGCCAGATATGGGAGTCATGGTAGCTTCCAGGGCTGCCAGCACACACATCCATGATAATGTCCTGGGCATTGCACACGACCTGGCAGTTGATGGAGTGGAATCCCTTGCGGTTTATGTAGCGCTTACCCTGCTCACCGGGTGGTGACTTGATTTGTATGTGCGTGCAGTCTATCGCACCCAGTACCTCCGGGTATTGTACCACACGGTGGAAGTGGCGCATACTGCTGGCCAACTCCTCCTGAGTTCTGGGAAATTATATCTGCTCATTGGCATGTGGTAACATGGCCTCCAGGAACTGGTGTAGTACCCTGGATGCTGATGCCTGTGAGATACCCATTATATCTCCAGTTGGACTTTGAAAGGTACCTGTGGCCAGTATTCTCAGGCTTACACATACCTTCGTGTCCACTGGGATGGGTTCCCCTCTGTTGTTTCTGGTTCTCAGGCGTGGCCAGCACAGCTCCACTATTTGCTGTAAGATGTCCCTATCTGCCCTGTAATGCTCTACTATCTGCAGGTCATGTAGCCCCTGGTAGGTTACCCTTGGTCTGAACACTCTCCTTCTCCTCCGAGGCCTGCGGTGGTTGTCGGCATCATCCTCCACAACACCATCAGTCTCTAACACATGCTGATGAATCACAGCTATGGCAGCTCCCAACATGTACATTTTAAAAGTTCCCCGTGTGTTTACACCTATGGTGTGGTGTTTGGGAATACACAGGTGTGTGTTGGGTGCTTTCACACTTTATACTATTGTGCTGTGAACACCGATGATGTCATAGGGTGTGTATGTACGATCGTAGCTACAGGTTATCTTATGTGTTTTACTGCCGAAACTACTATTGTGGTGCCTTTGGTGTTGAATTACATTTGCCTGCCGTGGATTACCTCTTGACCTTCCCTTTACATTTCTGCACATTGCACCTACCATTTTCTGGCGTGCATCCTGCAGCCTACTTTCATTTGTACTTTCCTGGACCTGGCGTATCTTGCGTTGTGTGCTACTGCCGGTCTGCTGTCGGTTTGCTTTGCTCTGCTGTGTCAGGTCTCCTATCTTTGCAATCCAATACCTCCCCTCCTTTCTTTGCATTCCAATGCCTCCCCTATCCTGTTTTGCAGGTTTCTGCAAGCAGACTTGTCAGCTGCCGTCGATTGGCCTTCGTGGGTTGATTGGTGTTGATTGCTCATTAGTACTCCAATTACCCTACTTCCGCATTTCCTTCTTTTCTTCCCCTGACCTTCCTGTTTCTGCTATTGTTTGCAGCGTGTGCATCCGATTACTGGGTTTCGGGCATGTTTTCATCCTCGTACACATGCGCTTTTGGGCACCATGTGTGCTCTCAGCTAAACGATTCCTCCCCACCCCTGTCCTGCAGCTTTGCTTAGCAACGGACAGGCCAGATTTGCATTGCTCCAATGTGCTTACTGCTACGGTGGCACACCCCTCTGCTGATGTCATGTATCTCCTCTGAGCCACTTCTCGGTGTTATACTGCTGCGCCGTATGGTACAAACTTCATCCGGTGGGACATTTGCGATTCAGTATTATCTGCCTCATTTGCATGGCATTGACTACTAATTCATAGTTACCGCGCCAAACACTATCGCAGGCCCTTAGCAACCCTTGCACCTTGGTTGTGGTGTTCCATGCCTACCATTGTGTATTATGCTGTAAACCTGATTTCTATTACGTTGAGATTTTATGACATTTTTATATTATTTCTTTATGTTACACATGCCCTGCGGTTGTGCTGTGTGTTACTGTGGACATGACATTAAATGTTGTTATTTACGTGTTGTGCATCTTTTCTTATGCCACTGGCTGTGTATTTCGCCATTGGCATATGTTAACGTTGTAATACCTGGGTCTGGCCCTCTTCCATAGCTCCGATGTTCTGTTTGGGAAAATGTAAACCGTGTTTTTTGGTTTACATTTACACCTGCACCACTTCATGAATCACTATATGCCTTCATTTGCATGGTGCGACACTGCACATGGGGTGATTAGCATATCTACACCGGGGGCTGCACAGTTCTGGCGTAGTGCATGTGGAATTCGATGGCCATATTTGGCATTATAAGCTTCATGAATCCCAGGGACAATGTTTAGTGCTAGTGAAGACAGTTTGGTTGTTACTATTTATTATTTATTTTGGAGAGATCTCATTGAATGCTTTTAAAAAAGCTGAAGTTGCTTCATCTTTGCTTTTTCCTTGGTATGTGGATCCCTTGTATTGAAATTGTAAGGAAGCTGGATACCTTATTTGGAACTTTATTTTGTGTTTTATTAAGTATCCACAGAAAGGTGATAGAATTTGTCTCTGTTGCTTGATGGCTAAGGGTAAGTCTTGAGCAATTCTTATTTTATTTCCTTTCCAAATAATTTGTTTTTTAGATTTGCCAGCTTGTATGATATATTAGCATGTGTTGCATTTAATATTCTCACATAAACTTGCCTTGGAACTTCAAGAGTTTGTGATTTTCTTAAGGCATAATGGAATCTCTCTATTGTAACATTCTGGACTGAAGCATTGTTATCCAAGAGTATTTCAATGATTTCTTTTATCACATTTTGTAATGAAGCTTGTTCATATGTTTCAGGGATACCCCTAATGAGCACATTGTTGCATCTTGATCTGGCTTCTAAGTCTATTATTTTTTGTTGGATTTCAGATACTGTTTTTTCTTTCTGTGGAATTAGTTCTTCTTCAGATCTCTTCAATTTTTATTTCATTCTCTACAGCTTTCCCTTCATTCTAGCTAGTATTTGGTCTATATTGCTTCCAAAAGCACTTAGTTTTGTAGAAAAAGAGTGTATTTCTTCTTGCAAGGGTGTTAAAGCTACCTTTAGTTCTTCCGTAAAGAGGGGTTGTTCTGACTTCATTTTGGCAGTCTATTTTTGCAAGTCATGCTGCTGTTTTACATTTTTTTGTCTCTTTGTACAAACTTCTTTCTCCGGTGACGTTATTTGTGAAAATCTTGTTTTTAATGTTTGAGCTTCCATTGAGTCCACGGTTCTATATTTATCGAAAGTTTATTTCTTTATATAGCCTCCTATGAATTTCTGCTGAGGCCTTAACTGCTTGCAGAGAATCCCCAATCAGCACATGCTGATCTTGCAGATAAGTTTACAAATTCTTTATATTCTTTTACAAATCTGCAGCAGAGATGGTTTGTTCTTTAGTATATCATAGTATATCATATCAAACCGATCTGTTTTTTGATGGTTTAGCAGAGTTGCTGATGCCCGATTAGGTTAAATTGTAGATTTGTGTCAGGAGCTGACTGAGAATTGTGCTTTCTAGCTTGTGGCCATCTTGGAATCCTCCTCTTGTGGAGTGTTGTCTGTTGATCAATGGCTGGTCCATTAAAAGCTGAGTTTTACTTGCTTTGAATAGCTGAACTCTGTAGACTGGAAACATATTAATTTTGTTTTATATTCCACTGTTTAGTGATGGCAAGTGGTCACCCTTGGACCTCCAAGATGAATGACAAACCCTAAAGACATTATGTCAAAATAGTGAACATCTGCTTGCCATGTTTTATTAACATTATGTGAAAATAGTGAACATATGCTTGCTATGTTTTATTCACATTCCCTGGGATTCAGCAAACTTCCATACAGAAATAGCTTATTCCTGCATGGAATGGACCATTCCCGTGCAGCACAGCAGCGTGCCATGCATATGTATGAAGGCCCGCTGCCATGCTCTAAAATGGACATGGTTCTGTGTGCGAGTGCAGGGGGCATGTCCGAGAGCAGTGCTCTCACAATACACATGACCCCTGCACTCGAGAATTGCTATTCGGCAATTCAAAATGAATGAAAGTCTCCATGGAAACTTTAGTGTCTATGGAGAAAATAAAAGACAGCCATACCTCTCAACTGTACAGATTTTCACATAATTTCCAGATTTCTGCTTCATATTTTTGGTGTGTTCCTCCTACAATCTGCACCAGTCTGGCAAATAGCTGGGAAATGAAGTAATTAAATAAGGACAAATATTTGAGTTTAAAACTCTACAATCCTTCAGAAAATTCATGCTAATGCAAAGCCTATCAATGTTCTAAGTGTCTAATAGAAACATTTAAAACATATTCCTTAATTTTGTTTTTCATGTGTGCAATAAAGTTTAAGTGTAGCTGAGCGGGTGTGCCCACCATGCAGCTATGCATAGCAGAGTTTAAACATTAAAAGAAGCTAAATAGAAATATACACACTACTAACAATGATGACATTGGAATAGCATAGTGGTTAGAGAATTTGCATAGCATTCCCTCAGTCATGGTTTGAGCCCCACAGCAATAAGCATCTACCCCTTAAGCAATAGCTATCTTAGCTAAGAAGGTTTGCCTGGTACTTAGCTTAGCTCAGGAATTTCAAAACTCTCCAATCATGGTAAACTGCAGGAAATTAACCCTATTTAAACCATGTAGGCAGGAATACAGCTCATAACCAGTTGTAGCTCCCCACTGCAGGCACTATGGCTGGTGTAGATAAAGGTGTGCACTTTTGGGTGCAGTGCTGGGGCATTCAGGAATCCAGGGTCATGTTCATACTCCTCATTAAAGACCATGAAGAGTGACTGCTGCGAGACCAGTACCAGGGCTCCCAATACAAAGTGGAGGCCTAGACCAACTTGCCCAAGATCTCACCACTGCCTCTGGTATCTCTTGGACTGGTGAGTAGGTCCAGCACCACATTGATGACTTGAAGCAGAGGAAGTTGGACCTTTTGAACCAGTGGGTCCAAGATGCCCAAGGGGGAATGCTCCAGCCATGTGCAAGTATTAGTCAAAATAAGTGTTCTCCAAAGTCCAGCCTGTGTATGTAATGGATAGGTATGCATAAATGTTTTCTCTTATCTCCTGTACAGTTGCAGATGAGAGGGCTGTGAACTTAGAAGCCCATTCCAGCAGGCTGCAATGGCTGCGTCCCAAAGCTGGTAAGTAACAGTCTAACTGGTAATATGTAGGGCAAATAAATAAAAATGTAGTAAAATGTCACCTTGCAGTATTTAAAAACAGGTATGGTTTTAAGTGACTGAAGAAGCCAGTAAGAGAGTAATAGTGAAATACAGGTTATATATCAATAAAAGTGCAATTACCCATCAATAAAAGTGAAAACCCCAGACTGATTGTGTTTACTCTGGTACTGCATGACTTGAAAGTTTCATGCACCAAGATCTGATATCAGAATAGTAATGTTGTGTTAACCACTGTTTTCCACACTGTGCTATGTCAAAAGGTATGTACAGGAGTGAATATAAAAGATTGTTGTAATCACAAGGTCAGATTGTACAAACAAGAGAGAATTAGAAAGAAAACATTCAAAAAAGTGACAGCAGTTTCTTAATAGCTTGTTCTGATGAAACACAAACTTGTTGCATTTTTAGCAGAAACAGCCACGGTATGAATCCTGGGAGTGGTGGTAAGCTGTATGCATAATTTCAAGTAGGATTTTGTGAATATGTGTAGAAACAGTCAGTTAGTTTCAACATAAATTCCCTCAACAGATCTTCCACATGAAAGAAGGTATAAAGTAGCTATAATAAGCCTGTAGTTATACTGTGTCCATCACCCACAGTCCAAACCCAAGGCTGAAAATGACAGCAAGATAAGTACATACACCAAGTGGTCTCCCCCAAGAAATGTTCAAAAGTGTCATGCTGTCACAGCTACTGGTCCCTGCTACCAACAACCAGGATGACCAATATAAATCAAGGCAGTGTATGTCAGTAGCACACACACAAACACACACACACACACACACACACACACACACACACACACACACACACACACACACACACACACACACACACACACACAAACACACATTCCTTCCACAGGTCTTCCAGGTAAGAAAAAGTATAAAGTAGCTATAAAAAGGCTATAATTACACTGTGTACAAACATACCACTGCCCAACCCAAGGCTATAGTTGTAATAACACCTATAGAGTAATGAATAGAGCAATGATCATTAAAGCTGTGACCACTGCAAGAATCTACATTTGTTAACTGACATCTCTCTCCCCCACACCTTATCTTCACCAATAATCTAAACACATAAATGAATGGGTATATTTTCCACCAAAGCTACTGTTGGGACATGTGTCCTGTTTTTCTGCAAATGTTGAAATGTATTCCAATTAACGTTCCCTGTTCAAATACAATCATTGGTGGCCTGTTGCTATCAATGTAACCTGCATGTTGGTGTAATGCCCAACGTGGTTCCATATATGCATGTGTTCTGTTTGCTATGCAAATGTTCCATATCTGTTGTTTTGGGTTAATGGGAATACTCATGCATGCTGTTATAACTAAACCTGGAATGTGTTTACCATTTCTAACCAACATATGTTCCAAAACTGCAACACCATAGCACATCTTGGAAGGCCGATCCCAGTGAATCTGCCTCTCTCGCCTCATCTGACCATGGCATTGGGCCCCAGCACATCTGGGACCCACCCCGGGACCTCATTGTCTGTTAGTCCTGCAACACATTTGGGTGGAACCACCTCAGAGGGTGGGGCTCATCTACTGTGGACGCGGACACAGACAGGATCCTGTCACCTGAAGCCACGTCTGGGATCTGGTGCGTAGTGAGCTCCACAAGGAATTCGGAATCTGCTATGCCAGCTTGAGGGCTGCATGGCACAATGAGAGGGTTAGCCTGCCCCTCCTGCTCAGCCCCCAGCACAGCCACCTTTGGAACTGTAAAAGTGCAGTGGTGATTGCACGTGGGTGAGGACCTCAGTCCCACTGTATCCATTTGGGGGCTCATGGGCTTCTGATTACCAGACATTCCTCCCTATCCAAGGCGTGTATCCCCACATGTGTCATATACCACCCCTGCATGCTGTCTTGTCTGACTTGTCTGTCTGTCTTTCTAGTCAACCTACCTCCCCAAATGTACCTACTCTCCTTCCCCAACATTCCACACTCACCTTAAAAAAAAAAGGGCAATCTGTTCCCAAAAAAAATGTCACCCCATACATAGCTGTCCATTTCACACACGTGTCCATTGGACATACGTAATCCTGTCTAATTGGCTTCACAACACATTATTGTTGTCTTCACCCCTCTCTCTCAGGGGTTTGAGGGTCCAAATTTACCTCTAAATTCAGTGTATATACACAGTTGTTGCTGTAGAAGACATGGACAGCTATGGACCTTCACTAGCCTCATCCTGCACATCCCTAGCTCTCTTTCATATTGTTTTACCCTCTTCATACCCCCTTATTCACCACTTTCCTATCACCCCTTTTTCTTTTCTTTTAAAGAAATTAGCATGGGGTAAGTGGGAGTAAGCAGTAGTAAGCAGGACTAAGCTTGTTTATGCAGTGCTAAGCGATGCCTAAACAGGTTAAGCACTTTGAAGGCTGTCTGTCGGCATAGTTAACCAGATGTTGCATTGCTTACCACCACACAAACCAGCACAAACTTGATTACAACTGCTTAAAAGTGCCTTAGTCACTCTGTATCAAATAGCCCTTGTTCTGCCCAGCAACAAAATAATCAGTGCTGGCAAAACTTGAACCCAGGGCCCTGCGCACAATAGCCACAGCAATTTACCACTAAGCCATTTGTGCTATAGATAGGTCTAATGTTATTTCAAACATATCATGCAGCACAGTCATTCAACAGTAGGGAAAAGGTTTGTTAACATTAGACATGTGTTGTGCATAGATATAAATGTATATCTGAATGGAGATGCATATATATATATATATATATATATATATATATATATATATATATATATATATATATATATATATATACATTAATACGTAATATGTAGAGAGATATACATATAAAATATACACACATGACAGAAATATATATATAGAAAAGTAAACCTCTACATACATATATAGAAATATCTCAGTTTGTATGTAAAACAAATGTTATCAATATCAATATATATAAATATACACATACATCTGAATATATATGTGTGTGTGTGTGTGTGTGTGTGTGTGTGTGTGTGTGTGTTATTTATTTATTTATTTATTTATTGACATTTGTTAACAGGTTTGGTTCAACTGGGCTAGTGGCCCATTTTCAGTGGAGAACCAAGAAAAGCTCCAAAATTGCAACATGTTTTTCTTTTTTTTTTTTTACAATTGAAATATGTAAAGTGTGTAAACAAGAAATCATTTCAGTTACAAAGTAAAACAACATAAAAGCTGGGAGGTAAGGCACCATATAGTTACAGAGTAACAACGTAGCAAAAGATATTTACATATTTACAGCATGAACTTTACTCAGTATATTTGATAGTTCGATTGTATACTCATAGAGAAGTACATTAGAACTAGAGAGAATGCTAGAAATCAGAAGAGAATGGGAGGGTAGTGGAAGTTAAATAGGGGCTTGACAGGAGTAGAGTTTAGAATTAAGTAGATGAAGTTTGATTTTTTTTTTAAAGTGGGAAGGATGCATGATAGAACAAATCTCTAATCGGAGTTTATTCCAAGCACTGGCAATGGAATGTTTGTACAGGAGTTTGCCTACTGTTTTTTTGGGTTGGTAGATGTCAAGTAATTGTTGATTTGAGGTACAAAGAGTTCGAGGTGGAGAGTAGATTGAGATAAGTGATGAGAAAGCAGGACAGGATGTTGGTTTATAGAGGATGGAGTGTAAACTTTGGAATTGTCTCAGTAGTAGTAATTGGGGTAATTCAAGCCACTGGAGAGAGTTCAGGGCCAGACAGTGATGTGAAATATATGGTGAGTTAGTGACAAATCTGGCTATCTTGTTATAAGTTTGTTGTAATTTGTTCAAGGTTGTAGTTTGGATGTAGGTAAAGACCGGTGCAGCATATAGAAGGGACAGCAGGAGTAGTGCTTGGGCAAGGGCTAGTCTAGAATTAGCGGTTAGAAATTTTTTGTTGTGATACAGGAGGCCGAGCTTTTGATGTGTCTTTTTTATGCACTGTAACATGTGTAGGTTAAATCTGAGTTTGTCATCTATGATTACTCCTAGGAGTTTGGAATGAGCTTCTGGTAGGATTATAGTGCTGTTAGAGGATGTGATAGTAAAGGTAGATTTGTGGTGAGTGAGGGATCGAGGAAGACAGAGTAGGAGTTTTGTCTTTTTTGGGTTTAGGATGAGTAAATTATTAGCTAACTATTGTTCAGTGGAAAGAAAGGCTTGTTGGGTAATAGTATGGAGTTCAAATATGTTGTCAGAAATGGAAATGAGGGTGGAGTCGTCAGCATATTGGATGAGGGAGGATTGTTTACAGGAGGTATTGATGTCATTGGCAAAGATATTAAACAGGAGGGGACCCAGGATGGAGCCTTGGGGGTACCCCAGTTGGGACAGATATGAATGGAGAGGAAGAGGACATCCATTTCACAGACTGCTGCCTGCTGGATAGGTAACTACTGAACCAGTGAAGGGAGGATGAGGAGAGGTTGAGATGAGCAAGTTTAGAAATAAATAGGGGGTGGCTAACTGTATTGAAGGCTTTGGATAGGTCAAGGAGAAGACAGGATATGAGCTTATTGTTATCTTGGGCCTCTGCAATGGTATATGTAAAAGATAAGAGGGCAGTGGTTGTGCTGTGGTTAGGATGGAAACCATGCTGAGTGGGGATAAGAAGGTTATTTTGGAGGAGGTGTTTCAGGAGCTGTGAGTGTATACATTTTTCGAGGATTTTGGACAGTGGGTATAGGATAGTTACAGGTCGATAGTTAGATGGGTCTGTTGAGTTACCTCCTTTATGCAGAGGAATAGTGAAGAAGGACTTCCAAATGGTAAGGACTGCAAATTCTTGAATTGATCTATTGATTAGAATAGATACTGGATAGGCAACTGAGTCAGCAGCAAGTTTGAGGAAGGCAGGAGATTATCGGTTGACGGAGAGCAGGGTTTGAGCTTTTGTTAAAGAGTCCGGATGTATGATGTGGGAAATGGAAGAAAAGAGAACAGATTTGTTGCAGAAGAGTTAGGAGGATCAGGTAGTGGAAGGTTAATATGATTTAATGGCAGGAGAGTTTGGATACTGCCTATAAAGTGTTTGTTAAGGATAGTAGCTGTTTCCAGAAGGGATGTGTTAGAGTAAGGACAGTGGTTTGATGGAAAGCCGGGAGAAAGTATTCTGTTAAGGGTTGATCAAAACATTTTAGGGTTGGATTTGTATTTGTACTGAGCAGAATTAAAATATGATTTTTTTGTCATAGTTGATTTGTTTTTTTGTAAAATTCCTAAGTTTTCTGTATTTGTGTAGGAGGGTTTGTTGCTTTGTTATATATGGAAATACTTTATAATCTCAAAATACAGAAATGTCAAATTTCAGTATCTCGAGACTATAAAGTCGAAGTCTGAAAATAGCGAAAGTGCATAATAGTGAATTCAAATATCACACACACACACACATATATATATATATATATATATATATATATATATACACATACACATATACACACACACACACACACACACACACACACACACACACACACACATATATATATATATATATATATATATATATATATATATATATATATATATATATATATATATATATATGGGTCTACCTCAGAAGAGCGACAGACCATTTGATCGACATTCATTTGGTCGACAGCTCATTTGGTCAAAAACCAGTATTCAAGGCACATAACAGGGATTGGCCCCCCTCTGCAATGTTGTGCAACCCTGGAGTTGGTATATATAGTTAGAGGGGCTGTGCCCCCCCCCCATTGGGGGGTGGGAGCAAAGCCCCCCACATATTACTGTTTAAAAACATGAAAATACAACAAAAATTACACATTTTAAATGAAAATAGGTGGGGCCTTTGCCCCCCACACCCCCCTAAACCCCCCCTAACTATATATACCAACTCCAGGGTCACACAACATTGGGGAGGGGGCAAATCCCTGTTATGTGCCTTGAATACTGGTTTTTGACCAAATGAGCTGTTGACCAAATGAATATCGATCAAATGGTCTATCGATCTTCTGAGGTAGATCCATATAGGTATATATATATATCTATATGGGTACGTATCACTTCACCTAAAACTCATTTCACCTTAACTCATTTCACCAAGACCAAATCACCTAAAGTCACCTAAAGTTCATTTCACCAAAACTCATTTCATCTAAAACTAATTTCACTAACAAGTAGTAATCTAAAGCAGTTCAATGGTATATGTCCTTTTCCCCACTGTAGTGCAATCTTGGTATTAGTATATTTATATTAGGGGGGGTGGGGAGTGCAGCCCCCCACATTGGCAGATATATATATTATATATATATATATATATATATATATATATATATATATATATATATATATATATATATATATATATATATATATATATATATATATATATATATATATATATATATATATATATATATATATATATATATATATATATATATATATATATATATATATATATATATATATATATGTATATATATATATATATATATATATATATATATATATATATATATATATATATATATATATATAGATAGATATTTATATATATATATATATATATATATATATATATTATATATGTACAGAAATATACAGAAATATATGATAGCTACAAACACATGCAATCTGAGGGTCATGCTGCTGCACACTAGAAGTCTAAATCTGAAAATGCACTCACTGGAAGTATTCCATAAAATGTGCATAATGTCATCTGTGCTGTAAGAGTGACCTGGTTAAAGGCAGCAGGAAGCACCTCTGCATTACTATCCTATAACTCATTCCACAACTGTTGGCTGCAGAACTTGGACTGAAGTGCCAAAGGTGGTGGTATTTCCCTACTCATTAAGGATGCACCCACCTCCAGAGTGGTAGAACAACATTATGCAGGTGTGTCTAACATTGAGTAAGACAGTGGTTCAGGTTGTAGCCTGCTGTAGGTCCCCAAACATGTCCCAGGACTCACACTCCATGTCCCTAAACACCCTGGAGAATATTATTATCCAACCTAACACTCCCATACTGGTTGACTTTAACTACCTCACCATTACCAGTGAAAACTACTCATGTACAAGCCCATTACATCGACCTGGTCCTTTCTAACATGGGCGACTGTTGCTCTACACCAATAGTCAACTCCTTCCTTGTTATATCTTAACACAAATTAATCACCTTTGGAAATCCACAGCCCTCCCCCCCCCACAGGTAGGCACCATAAAAAAGCTTGTCCAAAGCTTACTATGGCCTCATAACATCAGAGGTGGCTAACCTCACATCAGCCATGCAAATGGAGACTAGTTGCAACACTGTTGAATCAAACAACAATGCACTATGAACACATACACAAATGCATGGATACCACCATACCCAGTTGAACCAGGACCCTCACATCTGAAAAAAGGAAGCCAATTTGGTGGTCCCCAGACATAAAGAAACTGTACAACAGAAGGAGAGGACCGATATGGAATAAGGTGATGTCCCAAGACTGGAAAAAAAACCCTTATCAGCCTCAATTAAAAGTTGAGATCCCTCATCAAATATTACAAAGTTAACTGTGTAAACAGAATTCAAGCACATAGTAAAGACAACCACAAGGCCTCATACACTTATGTAAAGAATCTCCATGGCAAGACCAAGATTTTTTCTGAGCTACTAGACAATGGTATCTCCTAGACTGAGCAATAAATATTTCCAATATAATGGCTGGTATAGTGAATGCAAACATTATCCCTCTCTCCCCCCTTAAAAGACCAATCACAATACCAGTACACTGCTGAGCTTCCAGTATTACTGCTGCACTGGTTAAAACACCACTGTCCAAGGCCAAGAATACAGCTTCTATGGGGCCTGACAATATCCCTGGCTGTGTTCTACATGAACTACAGAGTGACCTGGCACCTCATCTGTGTGCCCTGTGCAAGCACAGCCTCACCTGAGGCTTTGTCCCTACTGCTACAGTTACCCCTCTCCACAGATGAGGTGTGACTATAGATTCTGGGAAATACTGCCCCAACTGCCTGACACATCTGTTATGCAAAGCTATGGAATGCATCATCATGCAACTAATAAGGATATGGGTATCTGCAGACTCAGGATCCCACACAGTTTACTTTTGTGAAGGGTATGTCATACCTGCTCAATTAACCTGGTCAACTTCTTGCTGTCAGTCACCTGAGCTGGGGGATGAAGGCAAGGTGGCACATACAGCCTACCTTGATCTGGCCAAAGCCTTTGATAACATTCCCCACTCAGGAATCATGAAAAACCTCATTAAGCTAGGGATCAACACCTATATCACTAGGTGGGTTTTGAACTGGGTCACAGATAGGACTCACATTGTGGAAATAGTTGACTCCAAGTCAGACTGCTGAACATTCATAGATGGAGTCTCACAGGGTTCTGTCCTGTGTCATCTCATGTTTGGTATCAACTTCTCTGAAGTCCATGCCAACATGAAGGGGCTCTGGCTGACAAAGTTTGCAGACAGTTGCAAGTTGGGAGCTATTATTAACTACCCAAGTGATGTTGGCATCCTACTGAAAGGCCTCACTAAGACCAATGGCTGGTGTCAGAGCCATAGCCTTGAGGTCAATGTCAGAAAATGTGTTGTCATCCCCTGTGTGGAAAACCCTGTTCCCATGATTTACCACATTGATGGTAGTCCCCTGAACAAAAAAGGCGTTATAAGAGATCTGGGTACACATGTTGACAGCAATGTCTCTTGACCACCACAATGCCACTGTGGTCACAAAGTCCTTTTATGTGGTACATCTCAGTAAGCAACACATTAGCATCCATGAAGGAAGAGATCATTGTCCCCTGTACTCTTCTTGACAGATTGACACAGTTTGTGTCAGCATACATATTCTGATGGATGTGAGGTAGATAAATGAAATGTATGTCCTCATTTTCTGACAACAATCATATCATTACAGTGATTTACCAGAGAAATGAGAATAATCTGTAAAGTAGACCAGAAATATGAGCAATAAACCTAGACAGCCTGAAACATTCCAGCCAGTTGACAGGTATGCTGAGAACCCCATTCTGCAATGCATCTGGACCAAGGCTGACAAAGTGGTGGGGGGAAGCCATGAAAATGGGGATGTATCTGAAGTAGTGGCATAGGTAAGCTAACACAGTTGCTGCAGTAACACCTTCTTGTGTGCTCTAATATATATTTACTGAAATAGCTCAAGTAATTGAATTAGGACAACTGCTATGGGTACTACACGTGTATTTGCAAATATATCAGGCACTACAGGGATGTAACAGCAGTGACAAACATACACCAGTGTAAAAGTGCAACCCCCCCAACCAACATCACCACAGTCACATACTGTTATATCAAGTGAACAGTACAGTATATGGACTGTGTGAACAAATACATTGTTTGCCACCCACACACTAGCCCTACAGATAGAGTCCCAATTGTTATTGTAGTCTGAATCCTGACCTTGGTATAGGACATGTCTCAGTCTGCCGCTACAAACACTTACAGCCAATAGATCAGTGTAAACTGGAGCAGCATGCACAGTCAGATAAGGAAGGAGCCACAACACTTACATCTACCCCCTCCATACACAGCCCAAATAACATGTACACATGACATGTGTACACAATCATGACAGTCTATTAACAATGGCCAGACATACACAAGCCTTGCACATGTACAGTTCACCTCAGAATGAGCAGGCGCAGGACTCATATCTAAGGCCTCTTCCCTGACATGTCTGTGGGTTTACTGCATCACTGGGATGGTAGCAGGAATGAAGTCAAGAAATAATGATAATAAATATGTCTGCACCTCACTGACATCAGGACAAAGCCTGACATCATTTGGGGACAGAGGCACAAACACAGGGGTAGATTGGACATACTGCTATCATACATTGAGACAGTTGCAGAAGTCACTGTGTTTGTTGTGACATCCTTTGTGAGGAATATGATATTGGTAATACCAACAGATGTGAGTATTTACTGATTGCATTCCCCAGAGTCCACGACTGACTTATCAAGGACATCAGCTGTCTGGGGAACAGACTTAACATAACAGACAGACATGTGGATAGTCTGTGGACAGCGTGCCAGTGGAGAGGTATGTCAGACATATCACTGTGAGTCATGACATCACTCATTAAATGCATGTCCACACAAACCCTGTCAATCTATCAATCCACCAAATGTATAACAGCACTGATAACATAGAATCTGTTAACAAATCTGGGGATATGTCCCCCGTGTTGTTTGGCTGTCTCCACATGTCCTATCCTGTGACATATTGCCACCTACTGTATGTGAATCTGTAAACCACCACCCCTGTAATGTCCCTCACACAGGCAAGGAAAAGGGGCAAGGCCCACATTAAGGAATCTCCCATATATTAGAACTAGCAGCAGTGTCCAGGCCCACAGCACAATACAATGTGGGCACCTACATAGTGGTATGGCCTTAGCAATACCTGACATCAGCACATCTGTACAGAGGACAGACAGAAAGTAGATAGCCAACAGGTTATGCATTAGGATGAATGTTTTGAAAAACAGATGTCTGAAACTGAAAGGTATGCCATTACTACATGACAGTAGTCCTCAACGACATGTCCAAAAAAACACAGTGGTCTACAGTTAATATCAACATATCAGATCAATATCCAATAGGAGATACATGAAAACATACAGCTCAAACACCAAAAACAAGATAGTCAGTAGTCAGAGTCCCAGCTTTGCAGGCAGGGGTGTATGGTTCCAGTACTACAATCTGCAATCTACTCTTATTTGGAAAAGCACTGTTAAAAGTGATAATGTAATGAAACAATATGGATTAAGCTATATTTGTCAACCAGTGCACTGTAGCTGGTGTAACATGCAAGTGTGACTGCATATAGCCTGGATTCCACACACTAGATCGAATTTTCACTAATTCGAAATAGTGCATGGAATGCTCACTGCAGCAAAAGTGCACTTACGTGAAGTTCAGTACAATGAATGGGTGCTGTACTGAACTTCCATGCAGTACTCACGGACCTTAGGGTTAGGGCATGGGTCATAGCACGAGCTATCCCCTTACCATAACCCGTGCCCTAACCCTAAGGTCCGTGATGACTGCAGTGCAGTGCAGGACATAACAATGTCCTCCACTATGGTGCAATAGTCACGAACCTTAGGGTTGGGGCATGGGTTAGGGTAAAGGGATAGCTTTACTAACTATCCCCTTACTCTAACCCATGCCCTAACCCTAAGGTCTATAATTATCGCACCATAGTGGAGGACATAGCTTGTTTTTTTATGTCCTCCACTGTGCTGCGGTACTTTCGGTGAAGTGCACTTTCACAAACGTTCACTTTCATTAAAGTGAACTTTTGCAGAAGTGTGGCGTCCTATTACAAGTTCAAAGTAGTGAACTTTTGTTCTTGTAATAGGAATCCATATATATATATAAATAGATATATATACACACACACACACACACACACACACACACACACACACACACACATATATATATATATATATATATATATATATATATATATATATATGTATGTATATATATATATATATATATATATATATATATATATATATATATATATATATATATATATATACATACATACAGTGGATATAAAAATTGTACACACCCCTGTTAAAATGCCAGGTTTTTGTGATATAAAAAATGAGACCACAATAAATCATTTCAAAACTTTTCCCACCTTTAATGTGACCTATAACCTGTACAATTTAATTGAAAAAACAAACAAATTTGTTAGGGTAAAAAATATAAAAAATAAAAAGCATACAATAAGGTGGTTGCATAAGTGTGCACACCCTTAAACTAATACTTTGTTGAAGTACCTTTTGATTTAATTACAGCATTCAGTCTTCTTGGGTACACAGCTGCCATTAATTAAAGAGACTCTGATTAACCCCAAATGAAGTTCAGCTGTCCTAGTAGGATTTTCCAGACATTAACTCAGTTGCCTACTACAGCAAAAGCCATGGTTCACAGAGAACTTACAAAGCATCAAAAGGATCTCATTGTGAAAGGTATCAGTCAGGAGAAGGGTACAAACAAATTTCCACAGCATTGGATATGCCATGGAACACAGTGAAGATGGTCATCAAAAAGTGGAGAAAATATGGGACGACAGTGACATTGCAAAAAACTGGACATCCCTCCAGAATTGATGAAAACACAAGACAAAAACTGGGCACAGAGGCTGGCAAGAGACCTATAGCAACACTGAAGGAGAGAGGGGGCAAATGCAGGCCTTATTACACTGCTGCACCTAACACTGAAGCCATAGCTACAGAACAAAGGACAGGATTGATTAGGTTTCCTCTCACATATTCTTCTGATGTTAGTAGTATATGTGATATTGTCAAAAGGAACGGGGGCATTTTGGATACTGTAGATGAATTAAGAAATGCCATAGATACTGTTCTACACTTTTCTTTTAAAAATAACAGATCCCTGAAAAGGCATCTGTGCTACAATAATTCTACTTTTAACAAGGTTTTACAGTCAGAGAGGTATTGTACTTTTAAATGCAGGAATTGCACAGCCTGCAAGTTTATACACTCTAGTTCTTCTTAATGCACCCTAATATGCATAAAATAGACACAAACGTTTATGCTGATTGCAGGACTAAGAACATTGTTTATTTTAGTTACTGCACTTTCTGACATGCTTTTTATGTAGGCATGAGTAACAGACAACTTAAAGACAGGGTGCTGGAACATCAGAGAGACATTAGAAACAAGAAAGACACCAAAGCCCTTGCTAAGCATATTATGTGCCATGGACAAGAACATAATTTTAAATTCCTAGTGCTAGAGATCATTCCTGAGAGTTTAAGAGGGGGAGATCTTAGGAATCACACAGAATCTGCAGAGCAAAAATGGATTCTTTCTCTTAATGCTGATAAAATGCTAGGTCTTAATGATGTTGTCTCTCTTAAGCCTTTTTTAAAAGCTAGACCTCTCAAACACTGAGTGTAGGATTGTTTTCTATACATATTTTTATATATATTTTTTATCTTTTTTATATGTTTCATTTGCCTGCTTTCTTGCTGTGACATTTTTCTCTTAGATAATTGAGACTTTTATCACTGCTTTAATTGACTAATTAACTTATGGTATTTAACTGCATTTGTTACTAGTTTAGAACAGTCTGATGAAGTGGTGAGAGCACACCATGAAAGCACTTACTCTCTTTTGTGTGCATTAAAGTTTATTGTTTTACCTTCAGCTGTGTTAGTTTCGGTACTTTTTTGTTTTTCTTAACACTGAAGGAGCTGCAGGAATTTCTGGCACATACCAGTTGTGTACTACATGTGACAACAATCTCCTGTTTTCTACATATGTATGGGCTATGGGGTAGGGTTGCAAAATGGAAGCCTTTTCTTACACAGAAAAACATTCAGGCCTGGCTAAAATTTGCAAAACAATACATTAAGTCTTCCAAAATCATGTTGGAAAATGTGTTATGGTCTGATGAGATGAAGGTTGAACTTTTTTGGCCACAATTCCAAAAGGTAAGTTTGACACAAAAACAACAGTTTGCATCACCGAAAGAACACCATCTCAATGGTGAAGCATGATGGTGGCAGTATCATGCTTTAGGTTGATTTTTTTCAACTGGAACTGGAGTTTTAGTCAAGGAGGAGGGAATTATGAACAGATCCAAATACCAGTCACTTTTGGCCCAAAACCTTCAGGTATCTGCTAGAAAGCTGAAGATGAATTTCGCCTTTCAATATGACAATGACCCCAAGCATATATCCAAATCAACAAAACAATGGCTTTACAAGAAGAAAATTAAAGTTTTAGAATGGCCCAGCCAGAGCCCAGACCTAAATCCAATAACAAATCTGTGGGGTGACCTGAAGAGGGCTGTGCACAAGAGATGCCCTCACAATCTGACAGATTTGGAGAGCTTTTGCAGGGAAGAGTGAACAAATATTTCCAAGTCAAAATGTGCTGTGCTGATAGACTCTTACCCAAGAAGACTGAATGCTGTAATTAAATCAAAAGGTGCTTCAAAAAAGTATTAGTTTAAGGGTGTGCTCACTTATGCAACCAACTTATTGTATATTTTTTTATTATTTATATTTTTCCCCTAACATATATATATATATCTGTTTTCAATTGAATTGTAGAGGTTATAGGTCACATTAAAGGTGGGAAAAGTTTTGAAATGATTTATTATCGTCTTATGTTTTTATATCACAAAAACTTGGCATTTTAACAGGGGTGTGTAAACTTTTTATATCCACTGTACAGATATATATATATATATATATATATATATATATATATATATATATATATATATATATATATATATATATATATATATATATATATATATATATATATATTTATATATATATATATATATATATATATATATATATATATATATATATATATATATATATATATGTGTGTGTGTGTGTGTGTCTGTGTGTGAGTGCACTGTGTGTGTGTGTGTGTGTGTGTGTGTGTGTGTGTGTGTGTGTGTGTGTGCATACATGTCCCAAAATGCCCATATAAACATATGCTGCTGATACAGGACCCACAACTGGGGCAGCATGCACAGTTGGATACAAAAGCAGCCATGACATTCATATCTCCCCCACACACAGTCCAAATAAATAAGTGAACAGTACACTGCTACAAAATCATGATAGACCATACACAATGGCCAGACATACAACAACCTCTTAGCAAAACAAATAAAATGTCTGAACATAGCAAAGAAAAATACAACCAGGAAGTAATTCACACATGTTTATTATACTCTGATGTCTTGGCCAAAGCCTTCAAGGAGTAAAACATTACCAGAAATACATGCCTTATGGAATACACAGCCTCCAATTACACTCCTCATTTAACTCCCTATGGGATCAAGTATCACAGTTAATAATAATACATTGAGTCTGTACATAACAATTGTCATTTCATGAATGTTTCATCAAACTGAGGAACAGACATTTTCATAAACAGTACCTTGGAACCCACTACTGTCCCAATGGTGAGATTTATTTAAATGTACAGCTATAGAACTGTCATATTTCTCATCACTAATATGTCTCATGTTCTAACAGCCTAGTTTTAAAATATATGTTAGTGCCCCCACATAAATATGTTACAAGGGCATCTAAGAACATTCTCTGTACACCAACCTCTAGAATGTACAGACCTCAACATGTTTCCCAGCCATTCCTCAGAGCAGAAATGACAGCAGTAAATAATGATAGACCAGCATACCTATAAATCTCCTACTGTATGACAGCTGGACAAAGCCTGACATAATTGGTGAACAAAGGCCCAAATACATGGCCATACTTGAAATATTGTTGTTATACAATGAGAAAGTTGCTGGTGTTAGAGGGTTTGTTGTAACATATATTTTTCTGAGGGATATAAAGTCAGAACAACAAATGGATGTTACCAATACATAATGCAATCACCAGAGTATGCTACTGATTTGCCAAGGACAACACCTGTCTGGGGAACAGTCCATACATAACAGGCTAACCTGTGACCATTATGTGAATGGCCCTACAGCTGAGAGCTATGCAGAGACAAACCTTTGTCAGACTGAAACCCATGCAGAAGTAGCATGTGCAGGCAAACCCTGTTAAACTAGCAGTATTCCAAACATATAACAGCAATACTCACATTCTGCCCCTAAGTCTTGAACCTTCTCCACCATTTAGTTGGCTTGTCTCCACAAGCCTTGTTGTAAGAGGTAGTAGCTCACACAACTCCAGCATGTCTTCCTCACAAGTAAGGGAAAGGGCCAATGCCCA
The DNA here is from genome assembly GCF_019279795.1 of Protopterus annectens. Classification (NCBI taxonomy): domain Eukaryota; kingdom Metazoa; phylum Chordata; order Ceratodontiformes; family Protopteridae; genus Protopterus; species Protopterus annectens. Next base: position 130,061,884 of record NC_056725.1, on the reverse strand, counting down.
CATGGAGTATTCATTTATAGGAGTATGTTGCCATGACACTGGCTACTGGAAGAATACACAGCTGCTCTGCATGCAATTAGCAAGTGGGGAACCCCAATAGGTGCACAGGCCATCACCTGAGCATTACCTACAAAAGCCATGCTGCCACCTGTTCAAACCAGCTCTATCCCTGTAGTGCACAGAGAGAGAGAAAACAAAATAAAACATAAAATGTAAAAGAGAAGAAAAAAGGTAAGTGGAACATATAAGCATGTAATTGAATGCAGTACTTGGTCTGTAATAATTAGAAATATGATTTGGAGGAATATATATATATATATATATATATATATATATATATATATATATATATATATACCAACAAGGCTTGCTGTACTAATGTACTGCTAAACAGCTGCTATGGCCATAGCATCTGTCTCTCTCTGCAGTGGGAGAGATCACAGACATGCCTCTCAGCTGTACAGGTCTACACAGAATGTCCACATTTTACCATCATATTTTTTGTCTATTCCTCCTGAAATCTGTACTTTTCTGGCAAATAGCTGAGGATTGATGTCACCAAGTAATGACAAACACTTGAGTTGAAGACTCCACATCCTTAAGAATATTCACAGTAATGCAAAAAGTATCATTCTACAAACTACGAATATCACAAAAATTGACCAAAGAAACTGTAGAACAAACTGAAACTGATGTAGTAGCCAGGAAACCAAAAGAAAAACCAAATGTTAAGCGCTTTCATTCACCAAATTTAATACGTGAACTTCCTCAGAAACAAATACACAGTTACCCAGGTTTCTTATATACAAAAAAATACAGGAAATGACATTAAGTCAATTGAATAATTCCAATGTTTAAATATAAATAAAAAATGGATAAAACAAAACAAATTAACATATAAAAATATATATATGTATATATATATATATATATATATATATATATATAATGTAAAAATGATCTAAGCAAAATCATAATAAGTAAAACTACACTATCTATATGTTAAGAAACACTTTAGATTAATAGACTCATTATGTCCAGGTGACTTGTCAGCACCCAACACAAGTTGCCACAATGTCTCCTTACACTCCATAAAATTGTTTAAATCTCCAGCAAATTCACCAATCTTGATTTTTTTCTGAAACTGAAAATTCATACTTTTTAAAATTTGTACAAACTACTGCATGTTTGGCCAAGGAATTCAACATGTCCTTGTTTTTTATGGCTAAATTGTGTTCGTAAATTCTCTTTTTCAAGGCCCTTTTGGTTTTACCTATATAGTAGTAGTGTTCACAGTACACACAACTTGCGATGTACACTACGTAATCTGAATTACAGTTGTAATAACCTTTTGCCCAGATGGTATAATTAAGGCACTTGATAACTGTACTACTGCTGTTACTGATGTATCTACATTGTCTGCAGTTATGGCAAGTGTATGTACCCCTCTTAATGCTAACAGCTCTGATGTTGTCATCATATCTATTGTGTTCTACCTCAAGCATAGACTTTAGATTAACCACCCTCTTATAGGTAAATACAGGTTTAACTCCTAAAATACCAACCAACTCTTTGTTTCCTAATACTGCCTTTTAATTGTTGATTAATATATCCCTGATGAACCACACTTCCTAAGTTTGATACAGGAATATTTAAAGTATGTCCCTATTTATTCCCACATCATTTTAGGCTTTGTCCAGATGTGATGCTCTGAGAGGTTAAAAGGTGGTATCACAGCTCAGGACCCTGACTCATCCTGGGAAAGGACAGCTCATATATGACAACCACAGGGGTGTCTGTCAAACAGTTGTGACTGTGCCACTGCTAGGCCAGTTAAAGGGATGTTTTCAATATCCATGTTACCTGTGATTATGTGTATTACATGTTTGCCTTGTAAAGCTGAGAGACCTATAGAGGGCATGTGCATAGTAAAGTACTGTTGCAGACATGTGTATTGAACTTCATGTGATATATTGAATTAATAACATTCAACTATATAGTGTTCTGCTGGACAATAGGCACATTTCTAACTGATATCTGAAGTCACATACACATATACCTGTGTTGTGTCAGCCAGACCATTGGCAGGTCTGTGATCTATGACAAATTGTAACATAATAGCCTACTTATAACTGTTAGTCATCTTCCAGGTTATCACAGTGATTTCAAACCCTACTGTGCAATCAATGTACTAATGTGTGGTGCAGCTATATTACTACAGTATCAATACAGATGTCCCTTTTGACACCCATTTATGCGTGCCATTGTCCAGACATTCTGCTGTAACAGGTTGAGAAGTATGATTGAGCAGTAAGACTGTAACTACAGTGTGCCATACTAATATACAACAGAAATGTATACCAGGTATCCCCTGAGCACATGTATGTATGCATATGTTCAGCTGGAAGGCACAAAGCTAATCACATGGGATTCAAGCAGTCAGGTACATAGGTTGTGCATGTTGCACATGTGTGTAATATCAGTGTCAGTGCATACTACAGACATAAATGTGTACAGCTACTGGTTGTTGCATTGCCCTGACACTGATGTGGGTACTAGAGTAGGCATGATTATCAGGTATTAATCAGAGAAGTGTCCAACTGTGTTATGATCCTCTGTCCATGCCTACTACTACCAGCTTTATCAACACCTATATACAGTAGATATCACAAGTGTACACCCCCCTGTTGGAATGCCAGATTTGTGTGCTGTATGACAATCGGACCACAGAAGATAATTTCATAATGTTTCTCATCTTGGATGTGACCCTTAACCTGTACAATTCCATTGAAATACAATCAAAGGTGTTTCTAGGAAGGTGAGCAACTATTGCCAAATGAAGATGTGCCATGATGTTAGAGTCCAGACCAAGATGGATGAATGCTGTAACTATCTCAAGAGGTGCATACAAAACATATAAATTTAAGGGTGTACACACTCATTCAACTGACTTATTGTACTGCGTATTATTTCCATATGTTTTTACAGACCAGATTGTTATGTTTTCAATTCAACTGTGCAGGCTGTAGGTCACATTGCAGATGGGAATTGTTATTAAATGAGTTATTGTGGTGTCATGTTCCAATTGCACGAATACCAGGCAGTGTAACAGGGGGGGTGTACCCTTTATATCTACTATAGCTATATGGACACAACAGTACCTGACCTGTATATCCAGCCTCCACCAAGGTAGAGTAATCCCCTTTGGTGGACAGCAGCAATACACAAACCACATAATAGGTTGCTACATTGGTTGTACAAGGACACATAGGTGTAGGGAACAACTTGGAAGCAAGTCCACCTATATCTGAGCAAGCATGTAAGTTCACAGGTGACTCCTTCTAAGGCTGACTAGGACTATAAATCAGACATATCCACACCACCAAGGACAATTGCAACTGTGTCTTCACATATGTTGTAAGTCTCAGAGGAAACAACATAATTCATCTTGTATTGGGGGTAAAGAACACCTCATACATAAATGCCGTGGATATAGGCAACCTGCATCACACAGGTTAGATGGGAACATCGCCACCCAGTCCACCCCAATTGTATAGGGGGATATGCACATCAACCACACTCCTCCCCTCAGCAAGGGTGAGCATGTACATATTGCCTACTGATGGCAACAATAGCATATCTCCATGGGGCATAATAACATCACTGTCTGCCTCCTACATGAACTCAGGCATGTGCTCAGAGCTCCATCACACACCACAGTCAAACACAGACCTGCCACACACCATCTACATGGACGATGCTTACTGTCAAGCCTCTACACCGAAATGAATGGAGAATAAAGGATTATGCAATCAAATGTCCAACATTGGGGGGAATAAGATAGCTCAAGGACAGGAGTTGAATGCAAGCTGCTATAGCCATGATAGCTTGGAGGGTTATGGTGTAGTGTAGATATTTGCAAGTAATATCCACTCTTGATGTGCATTTTGACAACTGTATGAGGTCCTGTGACCTTTTTCCTGTTTATGTCTTTCAGGTAACATGTGGAGTGCTCACCTGCCAGCATTCTCTGTTGGAGAAACTTACATCATCAACCAATATGTGATTGGACATTATGCCCTGTTATTTGAATGGAGATCAGAAGATGTGTGGGAGAGGACCGCCCTGTGGAATAGCGTGGTCCACAGGGTAAATGATGCTGGCCTGCACAGCAGAACTTATGAACATGTGCAGCATTGGGCCACCAAACACATCCACCATGCCAGTCAATGGGCTGCTGCTGTAGGGAGAGACCAGCTAGCCACAGGTGGGGGCCCAGCTATCCAACCCCCACTGACACTCACCGAGGAGCTCCTTGCCAAATTTGGGGCACACACCCAACACACAAGGCATGAAGCTGAGGAAAGCATTGTGGAGGTGGGCTGCACACACAGACACACGCACACACACACACACACACACACACACACACACACACACACACACACACACACTGGATGAGGATCGTGTAGGTAAAGGCCCAGTGGGGATTAGTAAACTAATGCATCAGACATACATGTATCTGTAAATCTACAGCCATGTGTCAGGTCTGATTATAGTTGTGAATGGGGTTCTCTAATGCACATCTATGGTGAGGACGGAACATTAAGTATTATTGGGTTAGTACTATAAATGTGCAGACATGCTGCATCCATCCTGTACCAAGGCCACCTGTGAGTCTTCTGACAATAACTCCCTCTTACAACTACCTAGGACCCTCTGGTCTGCATATGGGACAGCAGGCCGAATTTGGTGAGTATGACATTGTTCTGTGGTTGCCTGGCAATACCCAGGCATGTGAAGCACATGTAATTTACCATGCACACAACCATCAGTAATAGCTATATTGCTTTATGTAATAGCTATACTGCTTTTTGTGCATGTTCAATTGTGGTGGGGTTAACTGTATTGCACCACATTGATCACCACTGGGGCCTCTCTGATGTGAATTCAACATTCCTGTAGCATACCTCACAACTTGTCAGTGTCAAGACGTCTGGACAGAGGCCAGCAAAATGGGCTGGACAAACAGCCTAAGGTAGGAACATGTGTGACACATTAGTGGTATACAGTGGATATAAATTGTGTACACACCCCTTCTAAGATGCAAGGTGTTCCTGTTATATACTAATTAGGACCGCAATATGACAGTCTGCATCTCTTCCAGCCTTTGATATGACCCCTAACAGGAACGGTTCACTTGTAAAACCAAGCATCTGGATTCATGTATTGAACCTATAAGGTTAGCCACCTGTGAGGGCAGCAGATGTCATATCAGCATGATGTTTCAGTCAGGTATGATACCTCATGCTGCCACATGTGTTAGTACACTCACTGTGGGCTATTTGGCTATATCGCATACATCGACATTAAGGCACACAAACCACTTCCGACCACATATAGGTTGCAAACATATGGATATTCCAGACACATCTGTACAGAGGACTGTACAATGGTTGAACCTGTTGCATGTGAGGCAGATGCTGTTGCCACACTATATAAAGTAATGGCAGTTGGTGGTGGTCACCAGCTGTGTATGGTATACACATCAAAATGGTATAAGCCAAACAAGATATGATCCTCACATACACAAACTGTTGCCAGCATTAAGATTAGAAGTCCTGCCTATCTGGGTATGTCTACTATAGTGTTATGCAGTTACCATACACACACCAGAGCTTATTGAACTTTCACATGGCCAAAGCTGCTAATATCTGCACAGCTGTAGTAAAGTATTACAGGTGGCAGACAGTCTGCCTTCTCTTCCACCCATACATAATGCTAGTTCTTTCTGTCTTGCACTTCAACTAGCATTATGGCTTGACACTTCACCGGGTTATTGTATCAATAAGTGTGGCACACCTTGGATCCATCAGCAGTACTCGTTCATCACAGATGTAGCCCCAGTACTTACTAGTTATGTCCAACCCTCCTGGCATGTTTGAAGGGAAGTTATCTATTCTTTCACCCATTAACCAGGTGCACGTGTCCATTCTGAGGCACTGTTGCAACTATCTCATGTACACAGACAACCCTCCCCTCTAAACTCCAAACACTCAGACCTGTGAGGGTTACCCATATATCACCCAATGTGGACATATGAACTCTCCAGCAAAGACTGGACTAGCAGGTAAAGAGGATAAGATCAATACCTGTGTCACACCATGTGGAACACATAGCTCACTGTGACACCCACTTTGACAGCCATGACATAAAGTGAAAAGCCACACAACCAGCTTCCCAGAGGCACTCACTAGACATTTACCCAAACAGCACAGACCAGCAAGACAGACACCCACTCAGACACCGCAACATGGCACATGCAAAAGGACACATATTTAACATACACAGTGTACCCCTCAATCTAAGCTACTAAGGCTAACCACCTTGCACAATACAGTGATAATGGGTAACTCAATACTGAGTTACACACATATCCCATTCACTAAGTTGAATATGGAGCAGGTAACAGCCAAATATCTATCACATGCCAGCATCTAAAACATGACACAGCCAGTCATGGCATTCCACAACAACTATGAGTATCACTCTGTATCCATGTGGGTGTGAATGACTTGGGACATACCACCCTGGACCACATGACAAGATACATGGTTGAACTCACTGATTATGTGGTCCAGGGAGGTGTGACAGTAGCCCTGGGCAGTGAACTGCTGTCACACAGAATGATGTTGTGGTACTATCAACAGATGATTGACTGCAACATTGGCTTAATTGTTATGTGCCATTTTCAGGGGATCCAGTACCTCTCTGCTTGGGATGACATGATTGACAGAACCCAATGACTTGCCAGAGATGTCCTACATCTGTCACCACTGGGTTTCCAGGTACTGGCTAAGTGTCTTTCCACCCCTATGATACCTTATTAGGCAGTGTTCCTAATGTTATTACTACCATAACAGCTACACATGTATGCAATCTGAGATTCATGTGGTCAACAGTAGACATCTAACTGTCAGGATGCAGTTACTCATAGCAGTTCTTGGAGTGGAGGACATGTCTGCTGTAATGGAGAGGTGGTTCACAGCAGCAGATGGCAGACCTGCAGTATCAGGCTGTGATGCATGCCACAGCTGTCAGCCCCCAAAATGGACCACACCACACCTCCATAGGTGGTGTTGTCTCCATATTCATTATGGCTAGGAACACCTCCAGACTGGTATCCCATCATAATGCACTGGAGATACTTCCGGTACAACTAACTTGGGGTAATAGTGCAATCCAGACCATAGCTTGCTATGGGTCCACATCTATGGTCCTAGACTGTCAATGCACATTCCTCAACACCCTGCCATCTATGATGGTCCAAAGCAACACTGACATAGTATGACTCTTCAACTACCACACCATCACCTGGGTAAAGGAGCCAAGCACCAGTGCAGTGGCCCAACACTTCTGGGATTCATCATTTCCATTGCCCTGGACCAGCTCATACTGACCCTGGTAGAGGATGCAACAACCTTGACCTGTGTTGACTACTTAAATATGGGACTGTTGCTCATCCACAGATGTCAATCCCTACATGGTGAGATCCACACAGGCTGTAATCAACATGGAACTCAGCATGTCAGCCACAACCCCCACAAAGGTAACCACCTTGCAAAACCTCTCCAAAGCTGACTTTGCAGCCATGAAAACAGGGGTGGATATCTTCACTGCACCCATGGCAATGGGAAATAGCTGCATGACTGTGGAATCATACACATAGGCACTGTACAAACAGGTACATGAATGCACGGTACTAGCCATAGACAACAGAACCCAGACAATGTCCTCCAAACACTGGGAGAAAATGTGATGGTCCCCTGCCATTACTAAAGTATACATCAGAAGGAACACACTGTTGCAGAGAAAGGTGGTATCCCATGACTGTTGAACTCCCTTATTAGCCTCAACCATGACTTTGGATCCCTTATGAAATCCCTTACATGCATCTATGATGGCAGACATGCAGCAGACATTGACAACAGTCACAACAGCCTTTGATAGTTACATCAACAACCTCCACAGCATTAAACACAAATGCTGCGAGTTACTGCACAATGCTAATACCTATCCTGAGACAACAGATATTGGCCACAGCCTTGGCAACACATTCAATGCCAGCTTTATCCCTCTCTCCCCCCACAAGTGAAGTGCTGAGTGAATGTGTTCTCACATGCTGTATCCCATTTCCATTCTAGTCATCTGTATGCAACAAGACCATGGGGTATGGCAGTGTGATAACACATCCACCATGGCATAGGCAGGGTACAGTATGTGCACAGAAATCCCCAGTATGTGACACAGTGATTGCATATGCCTCACAGATTATAGGGCTGAGGGTAGTACATAAGTATATGTTGATTTACAACATCTGTTGTAGAATGGAGAATGGTATGTGTTGTGGTTTGGACACACCTCCGATTGCTAATAATCACAGCCACAGGGGATATTCGTCAACCAAACACACTGAGATTACTATTCACACACACACACACACACACACACACACACACACACACACACACACACACACACACACACACACACATTTGCCAGTACTAAGATCCATAGGTTCATTGCTTCATAGGTATGTAGTAGGTGAATGGGTCTGAAGGCTTTACATGGCTAGTCCAAGGGAATACCCTGGCAACAGGACACATGAAAATAATCCCCAGTATGCCCCAAGAGCATAGTCACTGGAGTGGTCCCTAGCGGTGGGTATTGTATTCCCCATCCACTCATCCAGATTTCTATTGTGGGTGGCCACTGATGTGCACTGCTTCACATGTATGTTATTTATATTCCATAACATGGACAGTGTCTGGGTTGTGCACATGTCCCACATGCATGTTCTTTGAAGTGTGGATGTGTGCTTGAGGTGTATAGGGCATGTTGTGTGGAGAGACTGGTATCTTCAGAAGTAGCATTCCTGACCTTGTTTGAAGAAAGCTGGCTATGTAACTGAGGTAGTGACTGCACATACATAGACAGTATGATACGGGGATTCATTTGAGTTATTGATGCCTGTCCATACAGGGCATGTGTATAAGGCATGGTATTCCCTTACATTTGCAGACTCTACAGTTGTTGCAGGCATCCAGTGGGGAACATGGCAAAAGGGCCACTGTACACATTGATTGGGCTACTGAGGGGATGGACCAGGGTTCCATGTCCTTTTACTTGCCGGATAACACACAGTCAGTCAGGAGATGTAACACATCAAAGTACTTTCAGATGTCAATGGCACTGTTGTGGTCAACAGGCATGTAGTCCACTGCAATCATACCATGGGTACTATCTGTGAGGCAATTTTCAGGAGAACTATCAATATAGTGGTTGCTGCCTAGCCAAGTGTGTTTGTGTATGATTCATGGGTGGAGAGTGGTCTCCGAGTATTAGAAGGTTTGCCTACAGATTCATAGGGAGGTACTAGGCTATCTGCCCCTGGGCCTATACAAGCCCAACCAGAAAGGTACCCTGGCTTTTGCCACCCAAGAAAATTATTTTCCTGTGTCACTGTCGAGCAGAGCCACAGAGGTGATCCCCGGGGTGAATTTCTTATTTCCCATCCAATCATCAAGATTTTTCTTGAAGAGTGCTAATGAGGAGCTTTGTTTGATTTAGATAGGTAGTTTATTCCAGAGTATGGGAAGTCTCTGGGACAGGAATCTATCCCTCTGGCATGTTCTGTTTATTGCGGTGACAATGTTTAGGTCCCTAGAGCGTGTAGCTCGGAGGGATTGGGATTTATTTAAGTGGAGCATGTCCAACAGCTCTGGGGTTGACATAGCTTTGTATGTTAGGCAGAGATCACCTCTGAGTAGGCGATATACGATGGAGTAAAGCTGGAGTTTTTTGAAACGGTCTGCGTAGGGCATCTGTTTGAGGCTGGTAATCCTCTTTGTGAGGTATTTCTGTGGCCTTTCCAGTTGCTGTAGATGTCTTGTGAGGTGCATACCAAAAGGGAGGTTGTACTCTATAATGGGTCTAATGAGTGCTGAGTAGAGGGGAACAATGACCAATTTTTTTCTGGACGAGAAACCTTTTGTGATGAGGTGTGCCACTTAGAAGGATTTCCTGACTAATGTGGTGATGTGATTATCAAAGGAGAGACTACTGTCCCCCTGTGTCCCAAGGTCTTTTATCACACTTTCGGTGTTAAGTATACTACCGCCTATGTTGTAGTTCATGGGTACAGAGTTTTTACCAAAGGGGATGACAATGCACTTTTTGGCATTGAGCTTGAGACCATGGCTTTGACATCAAGCATCTGTCTCAGTGAGGCCCTTTTGTAGGATGTCCACATGATTGGGAGTTTTGATTATGGCTCCTTGTTTGCAGTCATCTGTGAAATTTGTTAGCCAAAGACCTTCTGTGTTAGCCTGTACGTCAGAGAAGTAGATAACAAACAGGAGAGGACCCAGGACTGAACCCTGTGGTACTCCACTTGTCACTGGTCTGAAGTCGGATTTGGAGTCTGCTACTTTCACAGTGTGGGTTCTGTCAGTGAGCCAGTTAGCAACCCATCTTGTGACATAGGGATTTATACCTAGTTTAGTGAGTTTATCTATAATTTCAGAGTGGGGGATGGTGTTGAAAGCCTTGGCAAGATCTAGATAGGCTGTGTGAACCACCTTACCCTTGTCTACGGCTTTGGTGACTGCTTCAAAGAAGTCTATCAGGTTTAGAAGACATGATCTGCCTTTTACATACCCAAACTGGGTGGGGTCCAAAGTTTGGAGATTACCACTGTCTTTGTTTATAAGTTCCATGATGATACGTTCCATGGCCTTGCAGACCAGGCTCATCAGGCTAATGGGGCGGTAGTTCCCAGGGTCCGTGGTGGCTCCCCCCTTGTGGAGTGGGATAACCATTGCTGTGCGCCATTCAGCAGGCACAAAGCCTGAGGTGAGGCTATGACTGAACATGGTACTTAGGTGGGTGCCAGTTCATTCTTTAGTTTGTGTAGAACGCAGCCTGAGATGTTGTCTAGTCCCATGGATGCTGTGTTCTTGGCTTTGGAGAGAGGGTTTTTTACCTGTTCAGCCATGATTACAGGCACTTTGCATTCTTCCGGTATAGAGATTGGCTCTTTAGGGGGTGAGAAAGGGATAAAGTTAACACTGAATCTATCTGCCAGGATGTTGGCAATATCAGTTGGGTCTGTATATTTAGTGTCATTGTGCTGTAACTCAGAGCAGATCTGAGTGTTGCCATTGAGATGCTTGACATAGCTATAGAATAGATGAATGCAGTCAATGGCATATGACGGATCCCAAAGGATGATGGCACCAATATCAACAGTTAACATAAACCCAACGGTCTTTCTTAGGAATTATAGTTGCTCTCTCCCAAGACAAAACACAGCACGATAAAAAATGCAGCAGCAGTCAGCAGACCAATAAGTACTTTTAATGACAGAGTAGCACTTTCACCAACAGGCTTTATCAACTCACAATGAAAACCTCATATTAATGCTGTATATATATAAAAAATACAAAATACAAACACATTCATTGGTCAGTCAATAATTCAATTGAAGTTAATTCATACATTTAAAGAAATAGCTTAAAATACTTAACAAATATCTATCTACATATACACAATAACTCTGTCTAAAACAAAAACTTCATATACAATATTACCCCTAAGACATATATCTAAACTATATATAAATAATGGAAAATATACATTTACATTTAAAAAAATATATATCATACTAACCCTTAAAAAATCGTATGTATGTATGAATGTAATAATTGTATAAAAGCATATATTCCCTACACTTACAGTATTTATATGCAGTAATAGTAAATAAAATAGTTTAAAATGTTAAACATATTTATACATTAAAAAACTTTCTGAATGAATATTAAATTGTAAGACCTCACTTCCTATGTACCTTCCTTGTCCTTCTTTTCTTCAGGATAGGTTTTATTTGGATTTTATCATTCAACCCTGGTGGCTGATGTGCCCTCAGGCGAATGATCCATCTAAGTTCACATTCCAATATGAAGTTGTCTAAGTCCCCTCCTCTAACATTAGGTTGTATATGTTGTATAACCCTAAAAAGAAAATTGTGTGTGGTACCTAGCATATGTTGATGTTTAGCTAGTGCATTATGTTCTGTATGCTTACCAATGTGATAGACATGCTCCCTCACTCTCTCTCTGAGCTGTCTACTGGTCTTTCCCACATAAAAAGATGTACAAGCTGTACATGTAGCTAAATATACTAGCCCTTTACTCAGACAATTGGTTCCTGTATTAAATACAAATTTTCTATGTGTCACTGGATGCTCAAACACTGTATCAGTGTCCATGTAAATACACTGATTGCATTTATTACAGGGAAGAGTGTTAGCATGTAAGTCTAAATCTTGGTTGCAATTTATGCTGGACAGTGAAGGATAACATAAAATCCTTTTAAGATTAGGTTTATTACAAAACGTAAAGGTAGGTGTTTCACCAACTATACTACCTATTTCCTCTTCAAGAAGTAGTGTATCCCAATGTTTTAATATACTTCTTAAAAGGATTTTATGTTATCCTTCACTGTCCAGCATAAATTGCAACCAAGATTTAGACTTACATGCTAACACTCTTCCCTGTAATAAATGCAATCAGTGTATTTACATGGACACTGATACAGTGTTTGAGCATCCAGTGACACATATAAAATTTGTATTTAATACAGGAACCAATTGTCTGAGTAAAGGGCTAGTATATTTAGCTACATGTACAGCTTGTACATCTTTTTATGTGGGAAAGACCAGTAGACAGCTCAGAGAGAGAGTGAGGGAGCATGTCTATCACATTGGTAAGCATACAGAACATAATGCACTAGCTAAACATCAACATATGCTAGGTACCACACACAATTTTCTTTTTAGGGTTATACAACATATACAACCTAATGTTAGAGGAGGGGACTTAGACAACTTCATATTGGAATGTGAACTTAGATGGATCATTCGCCTGAGGGCACATCAGCCACCAGGGTTGAATGATAAAATCCAAATAAAACCTATCCTGAAGAAAAGAAGGACAAGGAAGGTACATAGGAAGTGAGGTCCTACAATTTAATATTCATTTACAAAGTTCTTTAATGTATAAACATGTTTAACATTTTAATCTATTTTATTTATTATTACTGCATATAAATATTGTAAGTGTAGGGAATATAGGCTTATATACAGCTATTACATTCATACATACATACGATTTTTTAAGGGTTAGTAATATATATATATTTTTAAATGTAAATATATATTTTTCACTATTTATATATAGTTTTGATATATGTCTTAGGGGCAATATTGTATATGAAGTTTTTGTTTTAGACAGAGTTATTGTGTATATGTAGATAGATATTTGTTAAGTATTTTAAGCTATTTCTTTAAATGTATGAATTAACTTCAATTGAATTATTGACTGACCAATGAATGTGTTTGTATTTTGTATTTTTATATATATACAGCATTAATATGAGGTTTTCATTGTGAGTTGATAATGCCTGTTGGTGAAAGCGCTACTCTGTCATTAAAAGTACTTATTGGTCTGCTGACTGCTGCTGCATTTTTTATCGTGCTGTGTTTTGTCTTGGGAGAGAGCAACTATAATTCCTAAGAAAGACCGTTGGGTTTATGTTAACTGTTGATATTGGTGCCATCATCCTTTGGGATCCATTATATGCCATTGACTGCATTCATCTATTTTATTTTTTACACTACTGGCAGTGGTATCCTGTTCCGTTTGGTGATCGTTCTTCTGTTGTCTCTTTATATTTTCTTATTGTTCGAACATCAACGGAGGATGACGGCAACCGCTAGCGTAAGCGTGGAATTACCCTACAACCCGGAAGGTGAAGGCATTGTGCATCGGAGGAGGAATCGCTTCCTAGATTGAGTTGAAGTGTCTAATAACATGCTTTTGCTACTGGACTATGATTCCGAACAGAATGAACAGTACAATGAAGGAGACGACATTGCAGGGCTATCGGAGGATTTAAATACCTTGGAAATGGACTTTTTACGGCTAAAAAAGCTGCAACTTCAAAGACAGCACTTTGAAGCGTGTATTCAGAAGAAGGTGGTGCCTCGTGGCCTTAGGGTATTGAAGATGCCCACATCAGGTACTTTATATCCCGAGCTACTATTTAAGTGGCAGCAACTGAATTTAAACTTAAGCTTTGACTATATGAAACTTTTAAATAACTACCATAAACAAGAAGAAGATATGCTCAGAGATAAAGTCACTGAGCAACATAAGAATATTTTCCTTAAATATAAAGCATGTAAGGTTGAAACTCTCATGGAGAGATTGTTAGATAACGTTTCTCTGTATGAGAAACGTGCTCTTGAACAGAAAAAAAGCAAGTTGTATAGGGACATTAAGGATTTTAACAATAATCAGGTATTTGTTTGGCCGCGTTTTGCGCCTAGACAACAACAGGAGTTTAATTCAGTTACTAACAATTTGGAGGGTGAATTGAATAATGAAACTAACATCATCTCAGACACCACCATTGCTAATCATGTTTCTCCTGTTTTATCTCATGAAAGTAATGGGTCTGTAGTCAATAATTTTAATGATAAGATTCATGTCATCACTGGTAATACAGAGAAAGTACTTGAAAGTGCTAACCAGATGGGTCATGCACATATGGCACCTAGCAAAGGGATACCTCTAACACCAGAGGTGGTGGTAAGAAGGAAGACACAGAGTAACAATTTTGCAACAAATAAGTTGGATACCCCTTTCCCTATAGCTGTGCATCAGTCCATGGAACGAAAGAGATCCATGAGCAGGGGAAGGCACAAACGAAAGCTACCAGAAAGCGAACATGTGGGTCCCACCCTGAAAAAGATGTGGGACAAGATGGGAACTCGCTAGTGGTTAACCTTTCGAAAAGAGAACTTAGTCTGGAAGAAATGCAGCTTTTGAATAAGGGTCTTAGTTTTGTCCCCTCAAGTAAAGGTGACATTACAGATATGGTTATAGATGTGAAAAAGTTTGTACGTAATGTACAATTAAAACTAGAATTCAACAATATTTCTAATACTAATCAGTCTAGTTCACTTTTTCGTCCCTATAGTACATACATGCCGATATTGCACCCACTACTAGACACCTTTGCGAAACTGGTGGAAAATGACATCTATAAATTCTATAATCCTTCCAATAATAATCATAGAGGTAGGAGATACTACAAGGACAATTTAACTAAAGCCCAGCGGGAGGCCATGATTTTTTTAAAAACAGATAATGAGCTAATAGTAAGACCAGCTGATAAGGGTGGGCCAGTTGTCCTTATGGATCGAGTTGAATATGTCCATAGCATGACGACTATGTTGAGTGATAGTAAATTCTATGAAATTATTAACATGACGTTAGTATTGGACAAAATATCTATGGTGTACAGTATGTTAGATGATTTATTAGTAAGTGGTGACATAGATTTTGAGTTGTACAAATATCTCAAGATGGACAACCCATTGATTCCCATACTCAATGGATTACCAAAGGTCCATAAATCACTAGTAAACCCACCCATGAGACCCATAGTCTCTGGTCAGGGGTGGGTTACTGAGGCATTGGCCTTATATCTGGAATACTACTTAGGACCCTTAGTTCGTGAGAATGAACATATCTTAATAGATAGTAAACAATTCTTGATAGACTTGTACACATATACTAAAACGCTGAATGATAATGAACCATTCATTCTTGTTACTATGGATGTGGTGAGCCTTTTCACAGTTATTCCTAATGACGATGGTATATACAAAATACAGCAGTATTTACAGAAGAATACAGATATGAGCTGGGATAGAATTGTGCTTATTACGTTATTTTTGGAAACAGTACTGACCACCAACCTGTTCCTATTTGGAGATAACATCTACATGCAAAAGGAGGGCGTAGCTATGGGCACAGCCTGTGCAAATAGCTACGCCAACCTGGTCATGGCACAGTGGGAGGATGAATCACTGTTTACATTAGACTCTTTCAGGAAGCATGCAGGCTTCTATAGGAGGTTTGTGGATGACCTCTTTTTCATCTGGAGGGGAGATGTATGTCAATTAGAGGAATTTTTTGTACAAGTAAATGAATTGCTGGAATATTTGAAATTTACTTTTGTGCACTCATACGACAGAATTTCTTTTCTTGATGTGAATATAGAGAGGCTACCTAATGGTTTATTAAATACATCTATACACAGAAAAGCCTGTTATAAAAATTCGCTCCTACATAGGAGCAGCATGCATCCTAGATTTGTTTTTAACAATGTAGTAAAGGGGCAAATTACAAGGGCATCTAGGCTCAATCCTTCAGTGGAAGGATTCACACGTGAATTAGAGCTACTCAGGAATAATTTCAAGGATAGAGGCTATGATGTAACAACGTTTAATTTAATTTCTGAAGAAATACATAAACAGAGAGATACTACAGCACAGCCTTATTTTTCTGAATTTAGCTTTAATGGAAGTATTATGGAGAGCAGCAAGGAGTTGAGCATGAGATTTCTAACATATTATACTAAAGACTTTGGAATATTAAAGGGAAGTATATTAAAACATTGGGATACACTACTTCTTGAAGAGGAAATAGGTAGTATAGTTGGTGAAACACCTACCTTTACGTTTTGTAATAAACCTAATCTTAAAAGGATTTTATGTTATCCTTCACTGTCCAGCATAAATTGCAACCAAGATTTAGACTTACATGCTAACACTCTTCCCTGTAATAAATGCAATCAGTGTATTTACATGGACACTGATACAGTGTTTGAGCATCCAGTGACACATAGAAAATTTGTATTTAATACAGGAACCAATTGTCTGAGTAAAGGGCTAGTATATTTAGCTACATGTACAGCTTGTACATCTTTTTATGTGGGAAAGACCAGTAGACAGCTCAGAGAGAGAGTGAGGGAGCATGTCTATCACATTGGTAAGCATACAGAACATAATACACTAGCTAAACATCAACATATGCTAGGTACCACACACAATTTTCTTTTTAGGGTTATACAACATATACAACCTAATGTTAGAGGAGGGGACTTAGACAACTTCATATTGGAATGTGAACTTGGATGGATCATTCGCCTGAGGGCACATCAGCCACCAGGGTTGAATGATAAAATCCAAATAAAACCTATCCTGAAGAAAAGAAGGACAAGGAAGGTACATAGGAAGTGAGGTCCTACAATTTAATATTCATTTACAAAGTTCTTTAATGTATAAACATGTTTAACATTTTAATCTATTTTATTTATTATTACTGCATATAAATATTGTAAGTGTAGGGAATATAGGCTTATATACAACTATTACATTCATACATACATACGATTTTTTAAGGGTTAGTAATATATATATTTTTTAAATGTAAATATATATTTTTCACTATTTATATATAGTTTAGATATATGTCTTAGGGGCAATATTGTATATGAAGTTTTTGTTTTAGACAGAGTTATTGTGTATATGTAGATAGATATTTGTTAAGTATTTTAAGCTATTTCTTTAAATGTATGAATTAACTTCAATTGAATTATTGACTGACCAATGAATGTGTTTGTATTTTGTATTTTTTATATATATACAGCATTAATATGAGGTTTTCATTGTGAGTTGATAAAGCCTGTTGGTGAAAGCGCTACTCTGTCATTAAAAGTACTTATTGGTCTGCTGACTGCTGCTGCATTTTTTATCGTGCTGTGTTTTGTCTTGGGAGAGAGCAACTATAATTCCTAAGAAAGACCGTTGGGTTTATGTTAACTGTTG
This sequence comes from Protopterus annectens, assembly GCF_019279795.1. Taxonomy (NCBI): domain Eukaryota; kingdom Metazoa; phylum Chordata; order Ceratodontiformes; family Protopteridae; genus Protopterus; species Protopterus annectens. Next base: position 130,044,084 of record NC_056725.1, on the reverse strand, counting down.
GTATTGGTGCCATCATCCTTTGGGATCCATCATATGCCATTGACTGCATTCATCTATTTTATTTTTTACACTACTGGCAGTGGTATCCTGTTCCGTTTGGTGATCGTTCTTCTGTTGTCTCTTTATAGCTATAGAATGCTTTGTGGTTGTCTTTAGAATCAGTGGCGATTTTGTTTTCGTAACTAGCTTTGGAAGATTTTATCAGGGATCACAGCTTCTTACTGAGGCTGACCAGGGAGCTCCTCCACTCGTGGGATTTTACTCTCTTTTGCAACAGTTTCTTCCTTCTGTTGTACAGTTTGTTTATGGCAGGGGACCACCAGATTGGCTTCCTTTTTTTTGGAGGATAGCGTCTTGGTTCTGTTTGGGATAGCACGATCCATGCACTCATGTAAGTGCTTATAAAGTGCAATTGTGTAGGATTCAGTAGTTGTAACTGTATTGTCCATCTGCATTGGTGTCATGAAGTTCACCACTTCTGTCTTAAGAAGCATGAAGTTGGCTTTGGAGAATTTTTTTACCATGGTTTCCTTAATGGGGGTGGGGGCAGGATGTGGATATCTAGGGTAATTAGCTTATGGTCAGATCGGACCAATGAGGCGTTGACTTCATGTGTGGAACACCGGTCACTCATGTTGGTAATGACTAGATCTAGGATATTGTTGCCCCTGGTGGGGGTGTGGATAAGTTGATCCAGGGCATTGGAGTTTATGAATTCCAGAAAGCGTTGAGCGAAGGAGTTGGTACATGAGTACTTTTCCCAGTTAATGGTGGGGTAGTTGAAATTGCCCATTATTAGGGTATTTGGTTAAGCCCTAATATTTTCCAGTACATCAAGAAAAGAGGAGTGGGAATCCTGGGGCATGGTGGGTGATATGTAGCAAGCTACAATTTGGATTGCAGTTTTGCCCAGAGTTAGTTGCACTTGGATAACCTTGGCTGCATTATGCTGAGCAACTAGCCTGGAGGTTTGGATATCCTTAATGAATATAGACACACCTCTACCTTTGATGTTGTGGTCCAGTTACATGGCCAAAAAGTTTGGTATGAGTTATAGCCTGGTAGTGCAGGGGTGCTCTCTGGAGCCTTGAACCAGATCTCAGTCACTGCACAGATATCAATGTTCTCCATTTTAAGGAGTGCCTCGAGTGAGTGCATTTTGAGATTTAGACTTCTAGCATTGAGTAGCATCACTCTCAGTTTTTGCTTGCCTGTTCCTGCTACAGTGGTGAATTTATCATTTGAACCTTGCCTAAGAAAGGCACCATAGGGGCGGCAAGAACCTTAGCCAGTATCCGGAATCCCAGGGGTGACAGGTGCAGGCCATCTCTGGCAAAGCATAGTGGTCTGTCGACCATGTCATCCTATGCAGACAGATACTGGTTCTCTTTAGAATGGCACCAGAAGCTTAGACAATTGTTGAAGTCAATCATTTTTTCCTTGTACTGCGGTGTCATTCTGGGTGATGGCAGAATGCTACTCAGGGCTAGGGTCATACCTGCCTGGGCTACAAGATTGGAGAGCTCTTCCATGTCTCTTTTCATGTAGTCCAGGGAGGTATGTCTCAGGTCATTCATACCAACATGGACAATGACAGAGTCATATTTGTACTTGTTGTGGAGTGACCTGAGTGCATGGGTTATGTGGCAGATCCTGGCACCCGACAGGCAGCTGACAGTAACCTTCTCCTTGTTTAGCCTGGTGAGTGGGACATCAGTTTGCCTGACTATAAAGTCACCTATAACTAGTGTGTTGGGTACATTGTTTTGCCTTATTGGCTGTGGTTGAGTGGCACACTGAGTCTGTGGGCTATGTGTCATTTGGGTTGTGTTGGGGGAGTGGAGGTTGCTTGCATTTCTGCTTTAGAGGTCTCTGTTGCTTGAGCAGATTATTATTGAGAGCCTCCGCAAATGTTTTTGTGTTTCTATGTGTGGGTTTTGGTGGTGTAGATTTAGTGAGACTATGTGATGAGTGTGGTGTGGTGCAAGTGTTTACCTTCTCCTCTTGACTGTCAAGTTCAGTCTTGACTGGAGAGAGCTTTACCTCCAGTTTGGCTAGATGACTGCATCTCTCACAGGTTGTAGTGTTGGGTGGTAGGAGGAGAGGGTTGTCTGTGTACATGTTGCAATTTCTACATTGCCCCAAGATGCCCAGATTCATCAGATAGACAGGAGAGAACACTGGGAGCTGACCCTTGGACATGCCTGAATAAAAAACTATTTTCCTCTAGATAAGTGAGGAAAGTGAGTACAAGAGCTGTTTTTCTCTAAGCAAGTGAGGAAAGTAAGTACCAAAACTGTTTTCCTCTAGGTGATGAGGAAGGTTGAGTGCTGTAGTAATTAGTAGGTTATTTAGTGCTTACAAGTTCTGAACAAGTGCTGATCACAAATAAGCAAATTCAAGTGCTAAAACTAAGAATCTGTATCTGGACTAAACTAGTTACAGGAAAGGGGGAAACAAGTGCAAATGTGGGCTTTTAAATCAGAAAGTTGTGAGAGATGGAAAAACTGCCCAAATGACCAATAACTACAATTTCTGGGCCAGAACCACTCCTTATGTGGTAAATAGTTTACCTAGTGCTTACCACTCCCACTGATAAGCTAGAAGGCTTCCCTCCAACACAGAATGCTTGGGGGGGGGGGGCTCAGAAGCTTACATACAGTCCTGGATACAGCAAATCTGAATGTGGACTACACTAGTTACAGGAAAGGTATTTTTTTTATATGTACAGAAAAGTAGCTAAAACAGCAGTCAAAACAATTCAAATGCAGTGCAGGCTAGCACACTTGAGTATGTAGCAATGTTAGACCAAACAGTTTAAAAAATGCAGTTAAATTAAAAATGACTAAAAAAAAGTGCAGAAGGAGTCTATTATGCAGAATGAGGTAAAGAGATGGGACTGGGGGGAGTGTCCCAGATCAAATCTACAGTGGAGGCGGACAACTGCAAAAGCCTCCAAATTTAAACAACAACACAGGAATAGGGAGGGTGGTTTAGGAAAACCAACACCTTCAGCAGAGATCTGAAAAACAATACAGTGAAGCAAAACTAACAGTGCACAACTCTGAAGTCAGCCAGCAATGATATAAAATTAGTCAAACAACAATTACCAGTACACAACTCTGAAGTGCCAGAAAAGTATACTCAGCTCTGTATATCTCCAGATAATTTGAAGAGCACTCTCTCATTCCTGGCAGATGTTTGTGTGTGTACGTATATATGTCAGTACCCTAAAGATTTTGGCCACAGTACACTGCTAAATGCCTGACTTTAGCAGTCCTGTAGATATATTGTTAACAAATCCATACTGTCATATAGTAATTGCACATGGCACTAGATGTTTTGGGCTGTGGATTGTCTACACCACCCTCTACTGTGTTTGACAACTGTTGGCCTTGTAATGTGGACATTGGGAAATATACTAGGTCCTTGATATAATAATTTAGCAAAATCCGCCCCTCCAATGGATTTGTCATACCAACAACCCCATGGGATACTGATAACACACACACTTGCCAATATTGGGTTTCAAACCCCCTACCTAGCTATGTATTGCTACTACACTGTTGCAGATTTATCACACATGCCATGGAGCTTATAGGATGGATGTTATCTCAAGGTACTTCTAAGGTGAGGAACATCACCAGCCCTTGTAAATACTGGCATTGTGTGTTGTAGTGGGTGAGAGATTTCACAAAATATTTTACCCTACACACACATAACATTTGCCAGAAGTGAGGTTCAAACCTCTTTCTGACTATGCTTTCAGATGATTATGTTACACATTTACCACATGCACCACTGACTTTACATGGTTTAGGGTTGCCAACAGGTACTTCTAAGGTGAATAATATCTGCAGGACTGCTAAAGTCAGGAATTTAGAAGTGTACTGTGGCCAAAATCTTTAAGGTACTGACATATATACGTACACACACAAACATCTGCCAGGAATGAGATTCAAACTCCTACCTATGTAGTTATTGTTACTACATTGCTCTGCATTTATCACATGCACAACAGAGATTACAGGCAGAGCATTGTCAAACATATGTCTAAGGTGAGTGACATCAGCAGCAGTGCTAAAGGAGGGGTAAGGGTACTGTAGTGAGTGTGAATGACCACAAAATCAGACCTCCACAAAGACACACACTCTCTCACACTTGCCAGGACCAAAATTAGAGCTCCTACCTAACGAGTTTGCTATACTACATCATTACGCATTTACTGCGAGCACCACAGAGCTTATATGCTGGAAAACTCTCCAAAGGTATTTTTGAAGGTGAGTGACATCAGCAACAGTGCTAAATGAGGGGTAAGGGAAGTGTAGTGAGTGTGAATGACAACAAACTCAGGTCTCTACAAAGACACACACTCCCACACAAACATTTTTACAGTTGCCAGGACTAGGATTAGAATGCCTACCTAACGAGCTTGCTATACTATAGTATCACACAGCTATCATGAGCACCACAAACCTTAAATGTTAAAGAGCTGTCCAAAGGTATCTTTGAAGGTGAGTGACATCAGCAGCAGTGCTAAAGGAAGGGTAAGGGAAGTGTAGTAAATGTGAATGTCCACAAAATCAGGTTTTTACAAAGACACACACACTCTCACACGCAAACACATTTTCACAGTTGCCAGGACAAAGATTAGAACTCCTACCTAACTAGTTTGCTATACTATAAAATTATGCGGTTATCACAAGTGCCACAGTGCTCATATGGCAAGTAGCTGTCCAAAGGTATCTTTGAAGGTGAGTGACAGCAGCAGTGCTAAAGGAGAGGTAAGGGAAGTGTAGTAAGTGTGAATAACCACCAAATCAAGTTTCTACAAAGACACACACTCTCTCTCACACAAACACACACATTTTCACAGTTGCCAGAATAAGGATTAGAACTCCTACTTAACTACACTATAGCATTATGCAGCTATTGCAAGCAACAAGGAGTTTATATGTTGGAGAACTGCCCAAAGGTATCTTTGAAGGTGAGTGACATCGGCAGCAGTGCTAAAGGAGGGGTAAGGGAATTTTAGTGAGTGTGAGTGGCCTCAACCACATTCATCTAGAAACACACACACACACACACACACACACACACACACACACACACACACACAAAACTTTACATTTGACAGGACTGAGATTACAACTGCTACATGGATACTTATTTGTATTGTAGTATTACAGTTATCACAAGCACCACTTTGACTATTGGGCTGAGTGCTAACCAAAGGAATTTCTACAGTGAATGACATCAGCACATTATGTGATATAGGCCAATGGAATGTGTACTAGGTGGGAAAGGCCTCAGAATGGGATTCTCTCTATCACTGTCTGTCTTTCTCTTCCCCACGTCTCTGTGTGTGCATGTTTGACATATTATATTATGCTGGCCTTAGATATGTGTGAGTATTCCTATCCAGTGTGTGTGTGTGTGTGTGTGTGTGTGTGTGTGTGTGTGTGTGTGTGTGTGTGTGTGTGTGTGTGTGTGTGTGTGTGTGTGTGTGTGTGTGTGTGTGTGTGTGTGTGTGTGTGTGTGTGTGTGTGTGTGAAGTATCAATGGCGTACAATGTGGTGTGTGTGCACAGATAGCTGCAAATAGCCCATATCTGTAGTCCACTGTGTTGTGAGACATGGGCTTCATTTCTCTAAATGAGGAGCATGCCCAGTATGACCTTCTATATTGAGTGTGTGCATCCATTCCAGGGAGGGTTGGACTCCAGTTCAGGGTTTTGTGGTTTGTGTACTACAACTACACCTAGCAAACTGTTTCTGCAGGATATCTGTAGATAGTTTGCTAATATGGAGACACAATGGGTGTAACATATGGGGGATACTGTAACTATTGCTGTCTGTGGTGATTGTGTGATATGGCTGGTTGTAGAATAGATTTTCTGACATATGTACTGTTTTACACTGTGATGTCAACTACTGATAGTTATCATTCTTTGCTCACAGTTTTTTACCAGGGAAATACAAGATGAATGAAGCTGAGGCCAATATTCTGAGGCATATAGACTACACATTCTGGCACACACCTGCCATTGTGGTGGGGTAGCTACAGAAGATTGACTGCTAATTTTATGTAAATGGTCCAGCACCTTCTTAGTGTGCTGGCTGGGGATCCCCTCCTTGTGCTTTTTTCAACTTCACAGAATTGCCATACCCTGTTGGGGACATACCTCTCAGCTGTACAGATAAACCTAGGTTATCCAGAAGCAGGACTCATATATCTGGTCAGTTTACCTTCACATTGTGGTTTACAAGCAGTTTTGTGACTATTCATTCATGGGTTTGCAGTCAGGGGGTAGTATGGGCAGACATTAGAGTTTCAGACTTCATGCACTCTATGACATCCATGCTTCTACACCCCCCCAGTTATTCTCTCCTCTTCCTAACATTATGTAAGTGATATCTCAGAGGTATCCATAGAGCCGAGCATTTATCCCAGTAGTATTTATGGCCTGGTCCACAATCCATGCAGTAGGGAATGGAGAGGCATGCTACTGGCATTTGTCAACATGGCCTTGCATTTGTTTTCTGTTTACTGTGTTAGGTTTTTAGTTGGGACCCCATGACATTCCATACATTGGCACTATGGGTGAGGCATAAGCCTTTGCCAAAGGACTGTAGGCCATTTGAGAGTGCTGCAGGCCATCTGTAGCAGGCCAGTGCATTCTGTCAGTCATACATTCCCAGGCTGCAAGCCAGTGGATTACCCTGAGGTGGCAGTGGTGAGTGGCTGAGGTGTTCCTGTCAATCATTCCTGTTCATACAGATCCAAGGGTCTGGATGTGGTCAGGTTGCTGCTTACAGCTAGGGACACACCTGCATTAGATACATTTTCAGCATGCAGCAGCATGTATATGTTCCTATACAGAGATGGGTTCATGCTGTACTTATTCCCTACATCAAGGATATGACCTGTGATAAACCTGTGGCTGATGGTGGGGTGAGCTGGGTGCATGTGTGATATGAAGTTACTTGAAGCTGACTTACAAATATACCTGGGACATTCCCCTTATGCTGGCTTGTGTGCAGACATGGGCAGCCTGTCATCACTTTCTAACTGTGCCTTTTGTGGTCTGCCAGTGATTGGCCACATTACCAGTATTCCATAATAGCAGGCAACTAATGTGATGTTAACCTCTATGTATAATTCCAAACTTGTGTGCAGTTGACAGTTATTTTATATGCACTCTGTGTATGTTACTTCCACCTATGTACTGTTTGTATGTATAGGCTCCCATTCATGGCATGTCCAGCTTTCCAACGGTGGCAGATATTGACATCCACACAGTGAGTATATACAACTGCTGACATGGGTGTAGCTGAGAAGCAGTGTGGTTGACACTGCAGTTGTTGGAACATGGCCTGTCATCCACTGTACTGTAGCTAGGCCACTGAGACACCATCCAGGCCCACATGCTGACCACTTCCAGGCAATATTAAATGCACAACAAACTTACCACACTGACCCCTGCATATTGTACACATGCAACAATGTAGACTGGGACAGCTCTGGCAATCTGTGCTCCAGTGATATTACTCCTCAAACTTACATGTTACTGCATTTCTACATGGGATTGTGTGGGGGGGGTGTACACCTGCAGACGTTAAACATTTGCAATGACTGTACTGGTATTTGGGTTACTCTGTTGGCTTTCATTTCATATTGTATTGTGACCTATCATGCAGAAAGGAGGCATATCGGCAGAGTACACATGTTAGATCTTAATTGCATAAATTTCAGTTTCAGACTTCTTACCCTTCAGAATTAGAATGCAACTGCTAGACCCGTTGTAGTATGTCTGTGTAGGTCTGGTGGGGGGGCTATTCACCATTGCCATAGTTTTGGGGCCTTAGCCCGGCTTTTCTTTATGGTCATCTACACCTGTCCTGCTGGGTGAGGCTGGTGGTGGGAATGTGACCCTCATTGACATCCATGCGTGTGTGACCTATTGACATCCACAGTTATTTGGGCCATCACATGTACTGCGGTGGGGGTTGTCACCTTGTATAGTGCTGCCTAGTATATTGACACCAGTATTTGTTATGAATTTCCTGCTGTCCCATATAGGTGTCTGCTGCTATCCCATTCAGTCACCCAATTCCCTTGCATGCTTGCATCGATATCATACATACAAGTATGAGAACATACTACTCCATTCACTAATTGATAGGAAGGGTGACTTACCTTGTTGCTGAGCCAGTATTGAGGATAGTGCTGGATGGCTGACTATGTAGGATACACATAGTACACTCCCTGTACATGGTAAAGCCCAGGTAGTGTCATGTTTGGCATCCCTTTTACTGTATGTGCAAATCAGAGAGAAATATCAGTCCCTGGGTCCCTACAGTGTCAGTGTGTGTGTGCTATGCGTTGCCACTTTGCCAAGGTATGGGCATACTGGGCATGCCTCCTTCGGCCTATAGGGGCAGGCTTAGAATGTTCTTCCTCCAAGTCCCTCTGTGCCTGTGCTGGCCTTGGCAGTGGTGGGTGGGGGTGGGGGGTTGTGTGGCCTTGCCCTGCTGCAGCTGTTTACACAGGATCATATTGTGTAGCATGGCAAATACTATGAACATTTGTGCAAATGTAGCTGGAAAGTACTGCAAGGGCCCACCGGATATGTCAAGGCAGTGGAACCGTGACTTGAGCATCCCAAGCACCCACTCTACAACAATCCTGATTTGTGTGTGTGCCTCATTATGGTGTTTTTATTCAGGTGTGTGTGCATTTTTGATGAGTGTCATCAGCCACAGCTCTAGTGCATAGCCAGCATCCCCTACTAGATGGCCATATGGGATGTCCCCGCTGGCAAAAGCCTGATACAGCTGTGAGCAATGCCAGATGTGGGAGTCATGATAGCTTCCAGGCCTGCCAACAGACACATTCATGGTAATGCCATGGGCATTGCACATGACCTGGCAGTTGATGGATGGGAAGCCCTCGCAGTTTATGTAGACCTTACTCTGCTCACCAGGTGGTGTTTGATGTGGATGTACGTGCAGTCTGTAGTACCAACTACCTCAGGGTATTCTGCTATATGGTGGAAGAGATGCATACGTCTGGTCAATGCCTCACGGGCAGTGGTGAAATATATGTACTCATTGGCATGTTGTGTCATGGCATCCAGGAACTGGTAGAGTACCCTGGATGCTGATGCCTGTAAGACCCCCGTGATATCCCCAATTGGTCTTTGGTAAGTACTAGGCTATTCTTATATTCTTAAGTATTCTTAAGGCTACACATACCTTGGTATCCACTGGAATTGGTTCCCCTCTATTAGTTCTGTGTGTGAGGTGTGGCCGGCACAGCTCAACGATTTGCTGTAGAATGTCCCTGTCCACCTTATAATGCTCTACTGTCTCCAGCTCATGTAGGCCCTGGTAGGCTACCCTGGGTCTGTACACTCTTCTCCTCCTCCTCACTGTGGGTCAGTTGCCAGCATTCTCCTCCTCATCACCCTCAGTCTCTAGCACATATTGATGGAGTAAAGCAGCAGCAGCAGCCTCTAACATTTTTAGTTAGTTTTGCCAGTTAAAAATCCCCTGTCTGTGTACACCAATGGTGTAAAGTTTGTGGGAAAAAACAGTCTGTAGGGACAGTCTGTATGGTGTTTGCATAGTTTATAGTAGTGTGCTGGGCTGCTGCATGTCTAATTGGCTTATTCTGATACAGTCCACCTGCCAGCTATGCTAGTTCTCCTTGACTGACTTCCTACTGCTGCTTCCCCCTTCCCATTTCCTCCCTATTTAAGCCCTAAGGTGTGCTGCGCATACCCAGTGCTGAAATGTAAACAGTGCTGCCATTTCCTCTTTTTTTTTTTTTTGTTTAACACCCGGTGCATGGTGCGCACACCCATTTAGGCTATGTACACACTGCTGTGGCACATCTGACACACCCCCTTCATTAGATGTGCTTAGCTAAGGGCAAACATGGGCCACAGAGCTCCAGTGAGCTTACAGCAAGCATGACACACCCCCTTATGAAGTCATTCAGGTCTTAACACTTGCACTATTGTATTGCTGCACCTACACGGTTAGGTACAAGCTGACACTTTGAAGAAATCTGTGATTCAGTATAACTCCCCTCATTTACATACCCCAGTGCGTAGGTCATTAGTTACTGCACTAACACGGACCATTTCCCCTTGACAACCAGTGCTCCCTGGTATTGTTTATATTCTGCATGCCATTGACTATAATGGCAAAATGCAGATTTAACTTAAAATTGTTTTCACATTTTTTTTTTTCGGCACAATCCCAATTGCGTGCCACTGCCCTGTGCTTAAACGGCCAAGATTAGCCAAATAAAAAGTTTAATTTGCATAATAATTAATCACTTTTCAATGACAATTGCCTTATATTTGGTCATTTGCATGTCTAATGTACATAATACATGCTTTTCCATGAGCTGTCATGCCTCCGTTTCGTCAGTTGCAGAAATGTACTGTTATTTTCTGAATACATTTCTGCACTGACACTGCTCTAGCATGGAGACCTGGCAGCTTGGTGGATGGCAAAATCACCTCATTTGCATGTTTTTTCACCAGCAAATGAGGTGATTTGCTTATTTGCCGGTTTTCCATGCTAGAACAGTTTAGGACTGCTTGTGCACGTGAAAACAGCACTATCCTGAATCTCTCGGCAGCCATTTTCCGTGCAGGAACTCCTAAACTGTTCCTGCATAGAAATTTCGCCTTCCTGAATCCTGGGGATTATGTTTTAAAAATCAAATTGCATAGTTTATTCTGAGCTTGTCTTAATGTTATTAGCTTTAATTATATTTTATTGACTTGTGTAACAGTGCTTAGTAAATAAGCACTAACATTTAAACTTGAACCATGATAAGAGGGTCACTTCCCTTTTTCTCAGCAAAGTAGCTACAAAAGTGTAATATCCTTTTCACTAATACTCCATGATAGCTCTATTTCTACCCCAGTGTCAGGCAGTTTAATCACATTTTAGCCTTTCTCCTAGCCACCTAATGCTTTCATCTCTAAGCTTTAGCCTTGCCTTCCATTTTTATGGGAGCTCTCCTTTTGAAGTACACCATCCATGACTCCCTACTTAATTGTTGGACTTTAGTTCTTCTCTGTTCTCTATATATCTTACAGACATATAGACATATAAATGCATAGCTTTTAAGAAAATCTGTCTTATCTCAAACCCCAATGCATTTACCCACGAATTCCACTGTTTGCCCTAGATTTAGCCTTACTATGTCTTCATAAGTACATTCCTTCCAGTGTCTGTATTCTCACACCAGTGTCTTTAACCTTATTTCCCTCTCACACTTGTGCATTACAGGAGTGCATGATAATTGTTTTCCACTGGGGCTGTTATCCCACATCTCACAACCAACACTCTTACTCAGCACCACATGCCTGTATTGCTATTTTTGTTTCACTCATTGACAAAACTCTTCTCTTGTTTAAGATATCAGTCAGCTCCTTGTCTCTACCTTTTCCGTAAGAATCATCTCACTTACAGCCATCACACTCCTCTTCCTTCTAAATCCTTAATCTGCTAAGTATTTCAGTCCACACCCAGTCTCCCCTTCATGTAACTTCAACTTGCAAAGCATTAACTTTATCTTATTTTATATTTCTAGGCTCCCCTGATATCACCTGTTGCCCACCAAAACTTTACTTACACCCAGTTCTAGCCCCACCTGCAAGCACTTACCCACCCTGTTGTTCAGCCCTTACGAACTCTGTTATTCCCACCTTTAGGCCTGCCCGTCCTGTCCTTAAATTCCTTACTTGCACTGCTACCTCATGCCCACTCCTACCCAACGTGTTCTTCCATACCTTACATATATGGCTACCCACATGTGACCTACATGCTCTGTCCTTCTATCCTTAATATGCACTCTACCTCACCCCATACCTGTGCACCTTTCCCTACATCCCTTACATGCATTGTTAACAATATACACACCACTCACGCCAAAATACCAATCATGCACCTCCTGACTTATAATTCTATTCCCATTAAAATCCCATCTGTCCTTATCTCGTCTATATCCACATTGTTACTATCTTCCATCATGCAAGGTTTGTCAAGCTTACTTTCTACAAACATCAAGAATTATGCATCAAAATATTTTATCACTCGGTATTAATAAAAATAATAACAATAATAACATTAATGATACTAATAGTGATAGTAATAATAATAATAATAATAATAATAATAATAATAATAATAGTAATAGCAATAATAATACCTATCCTGTCCCTCTTCTATTCAGAGTTCATGCCCCTAAACCAAATCCCAGCCTGTTTATATTTCTCTTCTCAAATATAAAATATAGATTTCAAGCTTCATACAGAAAAAAGCACAATAAGTTTTCAAAATCATTCATGTTACTGAACGTAGATTCCTTTTTAAATGTAGCAGTGACTACAGAACTGACTAGTGAAGGAAGACTACAGTAATTAATATATATGGTATTGAATGTATTACAGACGTCTATCATACACCTCTGTGTCTCTAACAGAGAATGAAGATTTCCTCACTGAACTACAAGATGTTAAAAAAGAAATCTGAAAATATAGTCCTATTGCATAAAACATTGAAAATCAGTTAAATAAGCCATACTTTTAATTGACTATGCTATTCAAATAAAGTGGAACAAGTACTATACAATCAAGCGACTGATTACAATATCTAGTCTATCATAATAAGACACCTGGGACCTAAATCATGAAAGGATTGTTGGAGGTGCTCACAAGTAAGCAAAGCAGATTGGGTACATATATTGTATGATTGTCTTAAGTTAAAAAAACATTTGGAATGACACAGATGATTTTTTAAAAGCTTTATTTTTTGATTCCCTCTTACTTACTAACACATTAATTTTATTTAAGGTTAATGAAGATTCTCCTGTGAATAAAGATATCTTTTTCAACTGTGGACAATACTTGTGATCAGCAGGTAAAGAATCACAAGGAAATGGAACTCAGCTTCTCCTCTCTTTGAAGACTTCTTATCCCATCTGGAAGAAATGACACTGAAAGAAACTAAAGTCAAAGAATTCAGAATTCATCCTAAACCCTTTTTCAACAATCCCTGAAAAAAGTAATGTCTCTTATTGACACTTTAAAAATGATTTCTACCTCTCCTTGATTAAATAACTGGAAGTCATATACACAGTGGAGGGAATCCAATAAAGCCTTCATATTTTTTTTTGTGTATGCATTGCACCACAATGCTTACATGAGCAAAGAAAAATTTAGATTCAGTAAGCACTACTTAGTGTTGCGCAAGCACATGAAAGCAAGGAAAGCTCCATGTAATGCAAATTACCTCATAAGCTGATGACTTTTATGCAAATGACCCAGGTGGAATGATCCAACAAGCAGAAAGGCATCCGTGTAGAGCCTGTGTCGTTGTCCATAGTATATGTGGAAATTTTCTATGTACAGGAGTGTCCACAGAAAGAAAGGGATGTAGAAGTCCATAAATATGTATATAATTCCCATGAAATGGTTCAATTACATACAGTGATGTGTGGAAATGCATTGCTGATGTCTGAAAATGCAAGGGAATATGTAAAAATAATTTTATTTTTAATGATTTTGATATGTTTGCACTGAGCGCCCCAGTGCGCAAACATGCCTAATTGAAAAATAAAATTAACAAATATTTTGTAATACTTGTCAGAAATGTATTATAGGATGTTGCACTGTGTCTATACAATGGTGCATTGGTGCTGTTGCCTAGGTCATATGGCTATGAACCATGTAGTTCCCAGGCTGTCAGCACGTATATGTATGCAAATTAGGTGAATTTGTTGAGTCTCTGAAAGGAGCAACTGTGTCCACAGATCCCTTCTGTGTATGCTGCTACACCATGTTGATATTACCACTGGATGGGGATGCCAGCAAGGGGGGGGGGTGTCCTGTTACTTTTAGGAATGGTTTAAAACCCAGTGTGCATATTTGTGTGGTGCTCTGTATAGCTGAGCGTGTTCACACGAAGCTTAACCTGTAAGCGTGGCAGACTAGTCACATGTTAGTGATGATTCTGCAGGAGTGAATAAGTTATGCTGAGCAACATGGTGCACAGTGGCATGCTGGGCACCAAAGTGGGGCCATTAAATGATGCTAATTACAATTTAGGCAGAAGAAATGCATAATAAGTAGCCAATCATACATGGTGGACCTGCAGCAGACCTGTATAAAGTATGCATACACCACCCTACAATCTGTTTTTCCCTCTATACTCTGCAGCATTGGAGAACTGACTTGGAAATGTTAACTCGGGGGGGATCCCAAGGGATTGGTCTTGGGGCCTCTGTTATTCGGGATATACTTCTCTGAGGTCCAGGCCAAAACCAGTGGCCTATGGCTGACCAAGTTTGCAGATGACTGCAAGCTGGGTTCTGTCATCAATTCCCCAAGTGATGTGGACATCATCCAAGAGGATCTCACCCAAGCAAATGGCCAGTGCCAGAAACTTGGTCTCAAGCTGAATGCCAAAAATGCATCATCATCTCCTTTGTGGAGAGTGACGTCCCCACATATTATCACATTGATAACAATGTCCTAAGTACACAATCAGTCGTGAGGGATTTGGGCACCCAGGTTGATAGCAACCTGACTTGTGACCATCATATTGCTTCTGTTGTACAGAAAACTTTGTACATGGCCCAACTTATAAGTAAGGATATCTCATCCAGGGACAAAGAGGTCATAAGATCTCTGTATTCTTCCCTTATAAGGCCAATTACTGAATAAAATGCACCCTTCAGCATGTACCTCACAAAGCACATGCATCAGCTGGAGAGACCACAGAGGTTCCTCACCAGGAGAATCCAGGACCACAAACACCTACCCTACACAGATAGCTGAAAAGCCCTGTCCCTCTACTCTGTTTCATACAGACTCCTCAGAGTTGACCTTTGTCTGGCATACAAAGCAATCTCAGATCCCACCTTGATGGGATTGCTGCATATCTGCAAGTCAAGCTCCACTCGGGCAACCCATAAGTGCGACCTCAACCAGGTCTGTGATATCAATAGGACTTGTTAGCAGGACAGATTTGTGTCCCAGAGACTCCCCCATCTGTGGAATAGACTCCGTCTCCACATCAAGCAGAGTGCTTCATTATCCCTTTTTAAGTGCAGCCTGAACAACTGGATGAGAAACAGAAAATACACTCCTGGGATTCCACCTGTGTCCTTGCTGGACAGGTGCTCTGGGTACTGACTTGTCTAAATATAGGCTAAACTCTTGGCTAGGCAATAGCCTAGTAACCTCCTATTATCCTATAATGAGATAATGCTAGGGGCTGCTGCAGCTATGCTACATCTGTATGTGCTAGATGCTGTAGTCAATACTGCTGGTGCTGCTGAAAATAGGCCTAGGCTTAGAAGGAGAAGAGTGTTCAGGCCCAGGGACATATTACAAGAGCTGACTGAGCTCTTCCACCCTCAACTCTGACCCACAGCCAACAAAGTGGAAACCTTCCCAGCGGAAACAAAGGTATGTGTAGCCCTTAGCATACTAGCTGCAGGTATTTTTCAAAGACCAACTGGGGATATGATGGAGGTCTCACAGGCATCTGCATCCAGGATACTCCACCATTTCAAGGATGCAATGCTATCACATGCCGGTGAGCACATATTTTTCTCCCTCTCCTATGACGCAAGGGCCAGTGATGTGCAGCAGTTCTGCCATGTCGCCCACTACCCTGAAGTACTGGGTGCCATAGATTACACCCATGTACACATCAAGGCTCTACCTGGTGAGCAGGGTAGAATCTATGTTAACTGCAAGGGGTACCACTCCATCAACTGCCAGGTCATGTACAATGCACAGGGGATTATCCTGAATGTGTGTGCCAGAAGCCCTGACAGTTATTTCAACTTCCATATCTGGCGAACATCACAACTGTACCAGATGTTTGCTAGGGCGGACATCCCACATGGCCATTTACTGGGGGATGCTGGCTATGCCCTGCAACCGTGGATGATGATACCCATCAGAAATGCACAAACACCCACAGAAGAATGTCATAATGCGGGCGCATGCACAAACTAGTGACATCATAGAACATGTGTTTGGGCTGCTCAAGTCACAGATCCAGTGCCTAGATATATTTGGGGGAGCTCAGCAGTATCCTCCGGCCAGATGTCAGATATATTCACAGTGTGTGCTATGCTACACAATATAATCCTGCAGAAACAGCTGCAGCAGGATCAGCAAAGGGAAGGGATACACAGCCCCTCACCAGTGCCTAGGTCACCACAGCCACAGTCACAGGAGGACACAGAAGAGGAACCCCCTGCTGATGTTCCTGTAGGCAAACCCAGGCATGCTCAGTACACCCTGGAATTGGCTGAGGCAATGCATAGCACATGTACTGACAACCTAGGACCCTAGGATCTGACACCTTACTCCTACTCACATATAGAAATTAAAAATGATGGCAGGCAAGGCATACATCCTGTATCTACTCATGTATTGGCTGTGTACTACTTGCATCAGGAGTCATCCCTAATCTACAGTTGTGTCAGTTGCTGCATTTGCAAGGTAAGTCCATATGCTCCACAGTACTCGTAAGGATTATTATAATATGGCATTGCATGTATGGATCTGGTACATTATGCAAGTAAATATAGTAGGCTACTTGCACAGAAATTCCATCCACATGGGACTACAGATACCCATTCCACTACATTGTTTCCATGATTATTCACTGGGCCCCATGCATGGAATACTCATGCAGGCCTTCTGCAACAGAGTAGTGGCACATCTGTCAAGAGAGATGTTAGACAGTGGGTGACATGATAATGTTCCCTTCAAACTGCTGTAACACAAACTCAGCAGTGGTACAGCATCATGCCAGGCAGTCTCAGGACAGGAATAACTATATATGTATGTCTGCAGTGAATATGCAATGATGCTTACTGTATGTAAAGCAGCCTGTGTAGCTCAAAGGACTAAGGCAATTATCTTGTGTAGTGGTGTTCTGGTTTCTAATATAGACATAACCACTTATTTTGGATGTCAGGTAGTATTAATTTTTGTTTTACAGACTGTCAATTACTGCAACAGAGCAAAAGCAGGCTTACAGTTTTTCGTGGGGCCTTTGTTTTTTCTTAGGTATCCACTGCACAGTACATCTGTGATCAACTGCCAACTGTAGCTGATGTCTGGCACCTGACATCAGCAGGCTCTTTTATAGACTAGCCTAATTGTCAACTGTTCCAGTTCTAATTTTCATTTCATATTTTGAAAATCAAACTACAGCTGTTTTCTAAAAGTTTCTTCCTGTCTTTCATCTTCTGACAGTAACAAATAGCAACTGTCAACATTCTAATGACATCATCTGCTGATCAACTGAATCTGAGACAGATTGCCTGTAAAATCTCTCATCATTAAAATGCACAGTTAGAAATGTAAAAGGACAGTGTTTAAGTCTTTAAAACATTCAGTAAAATCACAACAGGCACCCAAAGAGGCAGAAGGTAATAATAAAACACGAGCCTGTAGGTGTAAGCAGCAGCAGGTTTAATCACATAAACGCCACGCAATACAAAGCATTTTCATCCACCAGACTTCTTCAGATGTAAAATTAATGGATGAAGGCTGTGCCTGCTTATATACCCCTCCCAATTTAATTAATAGTTAAAACAATTGTTTAATTGACACCAATTAAATCCTGTAACTAAAATATTCGTGACAACCTACCAACTTGCCACAAATACAGATGAAAGTAGATAAAAATATGCACATTTTTTAAAAGAACTTTAAAATAAATATATAAATACTAAAGCCATCACAATGTGTTGGACAGATAAATAAACTTGAATAAAAAAAACAACAAAAGCAACTTGCAAAACAATATATGTACTTATTTTATAGTTTTGCAGCTCTCATTTTTAAAATAGGGGCAATGGATATGTATTCATTCAGCCCTGGGAATCTATTGGCTTCCAATAACAACTGCCAAAATATTTCTCTCATCTCTATCCTATTTTCCCATGGGCCCCCTCTCACATCACATTGCACCTTCTCTACAACAAAGAAGCCCCATTTTGCTTGGAGACATGTCAGTGTATGTTTAAACAAGGCATTTTTAATATCTTCGACTCTAATAGCATATAAATGCTCATAAAGTCTCCTTCGGAGTTTACGAGTAGTTTTTCCAATGTAAAATGCACCACAGGTTTTACATAGGGCTAAATAAATCAAGCCTTCACTATTACAATTGGAAAAACTACTACTCTGAATATGATAGTCTCTTGACAGGATGTGTACAGAATCCTGTCTAAGTATATATGGGCATTGGGCACATGCCCCACATTTGTAGGTTCCCAATTTCTTACATGAAACAATAGAACCATTATGCTCCAGCAAATCCTTGAGGTTCCTGCCTTTTTTATATGTGAATCCTAGGGTGTTGGTAAACAAAATGTCCAACTCTGAATAACACCTACACTTGCTCCAGTGTTGAGTAATAACGTTTTTAACCCTAGAGGTATTCTGATTATAAAACATCACATAATTACCCCCAAGGTTTTTTGATTTCATCCTTGATAACGTCACCCCTGGTTGTTGTGTGGTATCCTGCACATTTATTGGTACTATCACACTTGTATCTCCTGTTCCCAAAATAGGGGCAAACCTATCCTTTCTCCCATTCTTTACTTCCTCCAAAACCTCATCAATTAAATAGTTAGGATACTTCCTAGATACAAACATTTTTTTGACTCTCTGACTTTTGTCTTCGAAGTCCGAGTCCAAAGAGGTCATCCTACAACTACAGACAAATTGTCCCTTGATAATACTTCTCTTCTGTTTAAACAGATGGGAACTAGTGAAATATAGGTATGAGTTAGAAAAGATTTCCTTTCTATACACATTAGTGGTATGGTTTAGATAGTCTATGAATTCTGTCAATCATTCATAGACTATCTAAACCATACCACTAATTTTTTTAAATTTACTTCCCATATTACACATGACTATATGAACTTTCTGGATGTCACTATTAAAAAAGACATCCTAGGGCAGCAGTTTACATCTAATGTATATAGAAAAGAAATCTTTTCTAACTCATACAAATTCAGCAAACATAGGTAAACAGAAATAACATTCAGTAGTCCGTCTTGTACATGACTCGCAATCCATTAAACAAGTCCGTGACTAACATCACTGTAGTAAACATTATAAATACAAATTAGAAATAATTTCCTAGCAGTTAAATTTTCTGATAAAGCAAAAAGTTAACAATAAGCTATTTTAGCTAAAAGTGTAAAGCATTTCAATTTTTCCTTGTATGTATACATTTCTACTTATACTGTAGTGTCAATAGCTGCCTTTGAAATCTGTACAATACTTCCCCCAGGATTCATGAAGTTTGCGCCAGGCGCACGCGTAGCGTAGGTGGAATAATGCCAAATATGGCCGTTGAGCAATTCAGGTACGATCCAATACCAAGTGCACTACTGGCATATGCCAGAACTGCACAGCCCTCGGCATAGTTATGCTAATCACCCCATGCGCAGTGTAGCACCATGCAAATGAATGCAGATAGTGATTCACGAAGTGGTGCAGGTGTAGCGTAAGCCCACGGAAATGTAAACCAAAAAACACGGTTTAAATTTTCCCAAACAGAACATCGGAGCTATGGAAGCGGACCAGACTCATGTATTACAAAGTTAACATATGTCAATGGCTAAATGCACAGCTAATGGCATAAGAAAAGATGCACAACACTTAAAAAACAGCATTTAATGTCATGTCTACAGTAACGCACAGTACAACCGCAGGGCATGTGTGCGCAAACTGGAGCATAAAGAAAATATATAAAAATGTCATAAAATCACAATGTAATACAAAGCAGGTTTACACCATAATACACAATGATAGGCATGGAACACCACAACCAAGGTGCAAGGGTTGCTAAGGGCCTGCGACAGTGTTTGGCGTGGTAACTATGAATTAGTAGTCAATGCCATGCAAATGAGGCAGATAATACTGAATCGCAAATGTCCCACCAGATGAAGGTTGAACCATACGGTGCAGCGCTATAATACTGAGGAGTGGCTCAGAGGAGATATATGACATCAGCAGAGGGGTGTGCCACCGTAGCAGCAAGCACATTGGAGCAATGGAAACTGGCCTGGCCATTGCTAAGCAAAGCTGCAGGACAAGGGTGGGGAGGAAGGTATAGAATCGTTTAGTTGCAAGCACACATGGTGCCCAAAAGCGCATGTGTACAGGGATGAAAACGTGCCCAAAACCCAGTAAGTGGATGCACGCGGTGCAAACAATAGCACAAACAGGAAGGTCAGGGGAAGAAAAGAAGGAAATGCCGAAGAAGGGTAATTGGCATACTAATGAGCAATCAACACCAATCAACCCACGGCGGCCATTGCTAAGCAAAGCTGCAGGACAAGGGTGGGGAGGAAGGTATAGAATCGTTTAGTTGCGAGCTCACATGGTGCCCAAAAGCGCATGTGTACAGGGATGAAAACGTGCACAAAACCCAGTAAGTGAATGCACGCGGCGCAAACAATAGCACAAACAGGAAGGTCAGGGGAAGAAAAGAAGGAAATGCCGAAGAAGGGTAATTGGCATACTAATGAGCAATCAACACCAATCAACTCACGGCGGCCAATCGACGGCAGCTGTCAAGTCTGCTCGCAGAAACCTGCAAAACAGGATAGGGGAGGCATCAGAATGCAAAGAAAGGAGGGGAGGCATTGGATTGCAAAGATAGGAGATCTGTCATAGCAGAGCAAAGCAAACCAACAGTAGACTGGCAATAGCACACATTACACAAGATACGCCAGGTCTAGGAAAGTACAAATGAAAGCAGGCTGCTGGATGCATGCCAGAAAATGGTAGGTGGAACATGCAGAAATGTAAAGGGAAGGTCAAGAGGTAATCCATGACAGCCAAATGTAATTCAACACCAAAGGCACCACAATAGTAATTCCGGTAGTAAAACACATAAGATACCCTGTAGCTACGATCGTACATACACACCCTATGACATCATCGGTGTTCACAGCACAATAGTATAAAGTGTGAAAGCACCCTACACACACTTGTGAATTCCCAAACACTGCACCATAGGTGTAAACACACAGGGAACTTTTAAAATGTACATGTTTGGAGCTGCCATAGCTGTGATTCATCAGCATGTGTTAGAGACTGACGGTGTTGTGGAGGATGATGCCGACAACCACCGCAGGCCCCGGAGGAGGGGAAGAGTGTTCAGACTAAGGGTAACCTACCAGGGGCTACATGATCTGGATATAGTAGAGTGTTACAGGGTGGACAGAGATATCTTACAGCAAATAGTGGAGCTGTGCCGGCCATGCCTGAGAACCAGAAATAACAGAGGGGAACCCATCCCAGTGGACATGAAGGTATGTGTAAGCATGCAAATACTAGCCACAGGTACCTTTCAAAGGCCAACTGGAGATATAATGGGGATCTCACAGGCATCGGCATCCAGGGTACTACACCAGTGCCTGGATGCCATGTTACCACATGCCAATGAGCATATATACTTCCCCCGAACTCAGGAGGAGTTGGCCAGCAATACACGTCACTTCCACCATGTGGCACACTACCCGGAGGTACTGGGTGTGATAGACTGCACGCACATACAAATCAAGTCACCACCAGGTGAGCATGGTAGGCACTACATAAACTGCAAGGGATTCCACTCCATCAACTGCCAGGTCATGTGCAATGCCCAGGGCATTGTCATGGATGTGTGTGCTGGCAGCCCTGAAAGCTACCGTGACTCCCATATCTGGCATGCCTCACAGCTGTATCAGGTATTTGTCAGGGGGGACATCCCACATGGCCACCTTGTGGGGGATGCTGGCTATGCACTGGAGCCTTGGATGATGACTCCCATCAGAAATGCACACACACCCATGCAAGAACGCCATAATGAGGCACATGCACAAGCCAGAATCATCATAGAGCGTGTGTTCTGGATGCTGAAATCACGGTTCCAGTGCTTGGACACATCTGGTGGAGCCTTGCAGTACTCTCCAGGCATGTGTGCCCACATCATCATAGTATGCGCCATGCTACATAATATGATACTGCGGAAACAGCTGCAGCAGGGACAAAATGGTGAAGGCCCTCATAGCCTACCGCAATTGCCAAGGCCATCACAGGCACAGAGGGATTCAGACCATGAACACACTGTGCCAGCCCCAGTAGGCAGACAGAGGCGTGCCCAATATGCCTATGCCTTGGCAAAGAGGGAACGTATAGCACATACTCTGACAGTGTAGGCCCCTACTGACTGACACACCACTCCACCTGCACACACAGTTAAATGGATGGCACACAAACACGGCCACCTGTAAATTGTAATGTATAGGTGGCCCACTGTGTGAATCCTACATAGGCAGCCCTCAAACATTGTACACACAACAGATATCGGAACATGGAATGTCATCACCTGAACAGTACATGCGCCTATCAGCATATGATGGTGCTGTGTGTATAGGTTCCCGGGTATATCGGTAGGTACACAGCCGATTGTCAGAGGCCATACACCAAACGGGGCAAACAGTGTCCGCTATCGCCACAATATCGAGTAACCAACTGTCGCTTAGTGGAGTAGAGGCAATTGTGGGAGCACATGTGTGTAAGCACTGTTCTGCACACACTCAGCACAGAGTCCCTGCTGTGTTAATGAGGGGCTCCACATAATATAATCATGGATGTTGTGTCAAGGCATGGGGTGTACCCATGACAGGTATTCTTCACACCAGCATGCTCCACCTACGGTCGTTTGAAGGTGTAGCACAGTATCGTGTGTGGCTCACTGTGATATACATACTCAATAATGGAGCACATCCAGTAAACATCACATGGACATACCATTAGCTGGACTCAGCAATATGTAAACTAACTGAGTTACCCAGGCGAGTGCAGTATGGAGTAACAGCCGTAGTATACTCCACGTACAAAATGACATAACACGTGTGCAAATCCCAGATGGACATGTGTTAAATGCAGTGACCATCATGCATGTTCCCGGTCCCACATCCTGCAAGGGATGTAATGTAATAACGAAGGCACGAGTAATGCATGTCGGATGCAGGTCATCAGATCATATGTGTAGCACACATTAGCGGGAATATGCTTTGCCCACTGCTGGTAAGCGACGTTTAAATATGACTATATGGATATGCGCGAAACAGGGATAAGCTTCTCCGAATATCGTGCAGATCATGGTCAATGATGTCCAGAACAGGTGAAACCAGCATTAATCACCCCTGTACTAATAGCGTCTGCTCTGAAGGGTAAAACGACCACTGCCAGGAGTAGAACACGCAATCATGTATAGAATCACCTAACACTATTGCTAGGCAAGATGTACCTATGGTAGGGTTGCCACCTCTTCAAATGACCAATGTGGGACATACGTCAGATGTCTCCAGGCCGACACATACACCCGGCCAGTACAAAATTCAGAACTTCACTGTTTTGCCTAGATAAAAGCTCATCCTTGTAATGTTTACTTACTTAATCTGTTTCTAGAACATATAGGTGGTTCAGATACAGAATAACTGTTTTATGTAACTATTACATAAAACATAGGAAATATGTATGTTCTAAAATCTCAGGACATTTGCCATGTTTACAAATATTTTGTAGGACACAACTGCCCAAAGAGGGACTGTCCCTCACAGAGTGGGATAGCTGGTAACCCTAACCTATGGCAGGTGTGTAATGTGACAGGTACAGACACAAACGTGCGGAGTCCAGGAAACAGTATACATCAACAAGTACACAATGAAACGTGTAGCTTGCCTGTCACTTTCCCTGTCATATATATATATATATATATATATATATATATATATATATATATATATATATATATATACACATATATACATAATGCAGATAGAAAGGAGGATAGAGTGATATATGTTGATATATACGGATTCAGCGATATCTGCAAATATATATAGATAGGTCAATGACATTCATAACCCCTCGAAGGTACAAATAAATAGGATACTGCCAACTATGGAATGTGTAACATACCGACATGCGTAACCGCGAGGCTGAAAGACCGAAAGAACACAGTACCAGAACAGTACAACCGCGAGTAATAGTATGATGATATGAAGGGACATTTAGTTACTGCTGCCGGTGTTGCGGTCCATGTAGGTACTGTGTTCAACTGTGTTTGTGAGTGCCGTAGTCTGTGTATGTGTGTGTTGAGGATGTCGTGTGCGTCCCCGTGTGACTGTAATGTGTGTGTGTGTGTCCGCATCATGTGTCTGTTAGTGCCAACTCGGAGGTAGATCATTACTGTAGGTGTGGGTATAGCTAGCCGTAGGCATATGGTTACCACCTGACCCACATTAGGAGGGACAGCCCCTCCCTGGGCAGGTGTGTCCTGACATAAATCATTACAAAGGGCAAATGTCCAGGATTGTAGGACATTAATATGTCCCATATATAATGTAATAGTTGCATTAAATAGTTATGCCTGTATGTAAGAAACGTAAATGTTACATGCAATATGATAAGTAGCCAAAGTCCCACAATAGGTATGTATTGAGGATAAAAGTATGTGCTAACCTGTGTACTGACCGTGGCTATGTGTTGGCTTGTAAACACCACTGCGCATCCTGCAAGTGTCCAACAATGGCCATATGAAAAGGTGACAACCCATGGCAAAGAGGTTGTGTTACCAACACAACCGCAATGACTGCAAATATCTGGGACAGAAATACATGGGATAGCTGTCATATAGACATATCCCTTTACATATTGCTGCAATTCCGGAGGTATGGAAGTAGCAACCTCACCTGCATACTATATAGAAACCAATTAACAACGGCCCAATGTACAATCCCATAACATAAGTCTACTAACTGATAGCTCTTTAATTAGGGATGGAGCCCACACAAATATATCTGGAATATGTAGAAATGCAAGCCCCACAAACCTGTATATGCTATGTACAACCACCGACATCCCCCACACTAGTAACCATAGCAATACAGACTGTAATAACAGCACAAACATCCAGTCAGTCAATCACATCTGCAGAACCGTCAACATACCTTGTGAGAGACACAATTAAAGGTGCCATGCAAAATTGCAGCCATTATATAATGGAACAAAAGGCGATGTTACAGGTTTTGTTTGTAATAGTCCGTTATCAGACGTTGGGATGACAGGTACACCCACATGTTGAATCACATACTCTGGCTGTCACACACAATCCACGGGGGACATGAATCCAAAGTATAATTGTCTCTATGCATAGCAGTTGCAATTACACATAACAAAACACAATACAGACTGTCTCCCCGAAGGTAGGGCAAATGGGCAACGCCCAAGTGGAGAATTCAATTATACCCCTCTGTTGCCACGTAATTGGTGAATGGAGTAGCTCCACAGCTGATATGCAAGTAATTAGTCACTCAGGAACACCAATTGGCGGGAGGAAACCACATGTTACAGGTATCGACGTATATAAGGAAGACTTGCCAGACATTCAAACCATATGCTCATACAAAATACCTGTTTAAGCAGTGTGAGCGAGATAGAGACGAAAGTCCGTAATGATAACAAGGTATGTAGAACACTCTGTATGTATGTTTATGTATAGCATGTTTTTTATTAATTATTTACTGTATGTATAGCCTGGTTTGCATTAATTAAAAGTGTCCACAATGCATAAAGTGGGAAAAGGTATTTATGTAGTGATGTCTTGTTGAGCATACTAACGCATGTAGAAACTGTGCGTCCAGCAGTGGGCCACAAGGTACACATCACAGACACCACAAGGGATGTCACATGAGGGCTTTAAACAACAATTCCATACAACCCGCCATCAGTGGTAGGGTATGTCCAACAAGTACGTGCCATAGCAGGGGATAGTATATGTTGATATACTGTCACAGTAGGCATGTGTATAGGCATATAATGACAATGACATGTCTAAGGTGGTCCTGCTGTGCAAGTATGCCTTGCATTATGGGATAGTATGTGAAATATGTGTAATGTATAGTATTGTAGGTAGATATGTCAGATATTCTACACAGCATAACAGGCATATCATGCATACCAAAGATATCTTCTATTGGCATGTACAATAACAGGATACATATGGCTTGTAGGCACGGGACATTGCAATAGCATGATAGCTAATCTAAATGGAAGGGCTACCAAGTAACCATGCACAAAGGACATGTAATAGCTTCACAGGTTCATAGTGGGGTACTATGCAGTCTGGCAAGTCCATGTGTAAGCACAACTACAGTGTTCACACCAGTGGCACCTCTCTAGGGTAGTATCCTGTGAACAGCAGAGCCATGTGTTACCTGCACCTCTGCACAGTACAGCCACTGAAGTGATCCCTGGCATACATGTGTCTCCCAACCCCCAAGGGAGGTATCACATGAACAGTGCTACTGAGTGTCCCTGCATGATGTACATAGGACTCATGCTCCAAAGCATGGTGAGTGTCCGGTTTGGGAATGTAACCTTCAAGCACATCCCACTCATTGTTGCATGTGTGCACATATCCATGAGCATGTTGCTCACAGTGGCTTTTGCTTATGTCGCGTATGTGGAGTATATCCATTAATATTGTTGTGGACATGGGCCCTGTCTGTTCAGCAGAGGTCACCACTGAGTATGTATTATGCAAATGTGTACAGACATGGTGTCTATAGTTCATTCGCATACTTTAACTGTCGGAGCTCAATAAACGTCATGGCATGTTAATGGTGTGGTATGTAAAGCTGTAGCTGTTGTGTAAGGTACACCCTAAATGGGGTGGTGTACCCTTGAATGTGTGTAGAAGTCTTGAGTTCAGAGGTACAATGGGTGCCTATGTACCAGTTACACACCCAGTACAGATAAGTGTGGCCACGTAGAAGGATATCCACGCCACAGTGGCAATACGGTAACCACAGGAGTGGGTGCGACATACGTGTGTACTACAAACATGTACAATGTGACATGTATGTAGGGGACTACGACCTATGTGATAGTCAGTGGGTGAATGGTGTAATGCAAAGGTGATGTTCATGCACCTTGTGTCATGCAGCTTGAGGCCATGATATTCATATCAGGTATCTGTCACAGTGACACCCATATGGATGGAGTCAGTATCAGCTGGTGGATCAATCATGGCACTTTGTATGCAAGGGGTTGTAAAGCTAGGCAGGGAAAGTCCCTCTGTGCTAGCCTGTACCTCAGGGAAGCATATACTGAACATGAGGGGCCCAATGACTGGGGACTGTGGTATGCCAAATGTAACTGAAATGCAGTAGGTACTATGGTATGCTACCCTCATTGTGTGTGTCCTGTCCATGAGCCACGTTGCATAACATCCTGAGACATAGGGTACAATGTGCAGGTGGATGTGTATGTTGTCAATACCAGAATGGAGAACGGTGCTGAAAGGCTATGAGAGGACAATGTAGGATGTGTGAACTCCCGTACCATCATCAACTACCCTGGTAACTGTATGAAAGGAGTCCACCAGGTGTAGGGGCCATGCTCTGGCCCTAACAAGTCCAACCCGGGTGGCATCAAAGGACTGGTGCCCAACAATGTCTCTGTGAATGACTTCCTTGATGGTGTGCCCCATAGCCATGCATAACAGTCCAGTCAGGTGTGTAGGACTATAGTCCCACTCGTGCATTGTGGTGCCACCTGTGTGGAATGTGATAAATGTTGTTGTGTGCCATTCAGGGGCCACAATGTCTGATACAAGGCTATTACTGAATATGGTGGCCTAGTGGGGAGACATGTCATTCAGAGGTTTGTGGACATCACAGCCTGGGACTTTGGAAGGTGACATGGGGCCAGTGTCCCTGGACATATAGAGTGCAGGTTAGTACTGTGTAGGTGTGACCGCAGGGACACCGCAATGTTCCTGCATGGATTCTAGCCCTGTAGTGAGTGAGAGGGTGTAATGTTAGCATTGAATCCATCTGCCAGCATGTTGCCAACATCACCTGGGTCTGTAATGTTCCTGAGTGACTGTTGTATGTGAGACCAGATGTGGGGGTTGCCATCGCCTACTGACATACCACCATAATGCCTTGTGGTACACCCCGGAATGTGTTGCAGTAATGTGTACATAGCTAGTCTTGGAGTATGTGATGAGGGATCTCGTGGCCCTACCAAGGCTAACCAGTGGGCTACCCCACCCATGGGATTGTACACCACTGTGCAACAGCCTCCACCTGTTGTTGTACATTATGTCCATGGAACTTGACCACCAGAGTGGCATCTGTTATCTGGTGTGTACCATCTTGGCTCTGTGTGGAATACCATGATCCATGCAGTCATGTACATGCTAATGAAGTGCACTGGAGTATGTTACAGCATTTGTATGTGCATTGTCCATCTGCACGGGTGTCATGACGTTAACAACCACTGTCATAAGATGTCTGTAGTAGGTGTTGTAGTACTCATGTACTGTGTATGCCATGAAGGGTGTGGTGCCAGGATGTGGCTAACAAGGTTGATTAGCATATGTTCGGAACCCACCAATGAGGGGATAACCCCAGGTGTGGAACACTAGTCACATGTTGGTAGTGGTCATGTCAAGGTTAATGTAGGCCTTGGAGGTGGTGTGTATGGGTTGATCCAGCCGAGTGGAGGTTATGACTCATGGATGTGTCGGTACATGAGTGGCTATCCCAGTTAAGTGTGGGGTAGTGTCAGTCACACATCAGTAGTAGCTGTCTGAGCCCTACTGTCCAGTACACCAACAAATGAGATCTGGTAACCATGGGGTATGTTGTTGAATCTGTAGCTTGTTACAATCTGTATAGCAGTTCCAGACACAGTTAGTTGCACGTGGAGCACCTCTGATGCATTGTGCTAAGTAACTAGCCAGGATGTGTGTACAATATAGTGGGATATGGGAACACCTCAGCTGTGGGTGTGCCGGTCCAGGTATGTGCCTGAAAGGTATGGTCTGTCCATAACCTGTCATTGCAGGTGTGATCTGCAGAGCCTAGAGGCAGGTCCCAGTCACTGCAGAGATATTGGAGTGTTGCATTATAAGGTGTGCCTTGCGTGTGTGCATCACAGAAGATGATGCAAGCACTGTGTCACATGACCCCATGTCTTGCTTGCCAGTTCCCATTCTGCCAATGACTGTTTTTGGAAACTGTGCAAGACAGGCAGTACATGACGACCATGTCATTGGGATTGCCAGTTCCCATTCTGCAACAATGACTGTTGATGACAGT
>NC_056725.1:129993671-130014818 GCF_019279795.1 Protopterus annectens | reverse complement strand
GGGCCTACAACCCTGGTATAGATATTCCCTTTGGGGAGGGAGAATATGCACTGAACCTGCCAGCCAGTATGTTGCCAATGTCTGTAGGTTCAGTGATCTACATCATTATTAACTAATCCTGAGCATATCTGGGAGTCACCTCCCAGGTTTCCAACATAGCTAAAAAGGCCTCATGACTGTCTTCTGAGTCCCAGTTTTCTCTCAAAATGTGCCCTGATGATTTTCTGGGAGATCTCAGTTCTTTACGCATAATGAGCAGGGGTGTCTTCCCTTCTACGGAATTTGCTCTACCGTGTAGTAGCACCTACCTTCTGATGTAGAGCATGTTTATGGCTGGGGTCCACCAGACTGCACGCATGCCTTTGGTACAAAGAGTCTTTGTTTTGTGTGGGATTGCCTGATCCATGCAGTCCTGGAGGTGCTGGTAGAAGGCATTTGTAAGTGATTCAGCGGCTTGGGTAATGGTATCCGCTGGCTTGGGGGCCTTGAAAGAGACCACACCAGTCTTTAGAAGTGTGAAGTTGGCTTCTGAGAAGTTCTTCACTGTGGTGTTCTTTATCTGGGGTGGGGGTGGGATGTGGACTTCCAGTGAGATTAGTTTATGATTTGATCTCACCAATGATTGATGGGTATACTTCTGGTGTTGAACATTATGACCCCATGTTCGTGATGATGTGATCCAGTATGTTGTCACCTCTTGTGGGGATGGTGACTATTTGTTCCATGGCATTCGAGGTTATGAACTCTAGGAACCTTTGGCCTAGAGTGTTGGGGCTTGATTAGGGCTTGATTAGTGATCCCAGTCTATAATGGGATAGTTGAAATCACCCAGTATGATGGTGTTTGGAGATACATTTATCCCCTCCAGTGTTTTCAGGAAAGCTGTGTGAGGTTCCTGAGTTTGAGAGGGTGGCCTGTAACCTGCTACAAACCGCCGAGCAGTCTTGCCTACGGTTAATTACACCTGGATGGTCTCTGATGCATCGTGTGTTGCCACCAACCTTGAGGTGAGGGTGTCCTTGATGAATATGGACACCCACTCTCCTTT
The DNA here is from genome assembly GCF_019279795.1 of Protopterus annectens. Lineage (NCBI taxonomy): Eukaryota > Metazoa > Chordata > Ceratodontiformes > Protopteridae > Protopterus > Protopterus annectens. Next base: position 130,013,770 of record NC_056725.1, on the reverse strand, counting down.
CATGGTGACGTCCGGCTTTTGGGGCCGGAACGCATGATATGAGGTAACGCCTGATACTGCTGGGGTGCTGTCAGGAGCCTTGAACCAGGTTACAGTCACAGCACAGACATCGATGTTCCCCATACTGAGAAGGACTTCGAGTGCGTGCATCTTGAGGTTGAGACGTCTGTCATTGAGCAGCATCACCCTTAGTTTACTTCCTTTTTTGTGTTCTAGGGTGGTAGGTTTAGAATCTGAGCCTTGCCTAAAAAAGGCACAATGGGGGTTTCAAGTGCCTGAGCCAAATTCTGGAAGCCCAGGGGTGACAGGTGCAAGCCGTCCCCTGCGAATCAGTGTGGCTTGTCCAGCATGTCATCCCAGGCAGACGGACATTAGATCCCCTTTGAATGACACCATAGATTAAGCCAACTATTACAGCTGATCATCTTGTCTCTGTATTGTGGCATCATTCTTGGTGAAGGTAGGATACTGCTCAACGTCAGGGTCATCCCTGCCTGGGCTACATAAGCAGAGAGTTCCTTTATGTCTCTTTTCATGTAGTCCAGGGAGGTACATCTCAGGTCGTTCACACCAGCATGGACAATGACTGAGTCATACTTGTACTTGCAGTTGAGTGACCTGAGTGCTTGCATTATGTGGTGGATCCCAGCGCCCGATAGGCAGGTTACTGTGACCTTCTCCTTACCCAATCTGGTGAGCGGGACGTCAGTGTGTCTGACTATGGAGTCACCTATGATGAGTGTGTCTGGCATTGTGTTTGGCCTTAAGGGCTGTGAATGTTTGGCACACTGACTCTGTGGTCTATTTGTTGCATGTGCTGTGCCCTGTGGAGGCAGTTGTTTGGGTGTCTGCTGTGGTGGCCTCTCCTGGTATGGTAGATCTGTGATCAGAGCCTCCGAGTATGTCTTTGTGTGTTTATGTGTATGATTTGAAGTTGTGATAGTGCTATGTGAGACTGGGTTTGTGGTGTGTGTGTGGTCACCTTCACCTCCTCTCTGGTCATGCCAGTCCTATGTTGAGAGAGCTCAGCCTCCAGGTTGGCTATATAGTTGCATCTCTTGCATGCATTTGTGTTTTGTGGGAGAAGGAGAGGGTTGTCTATGTACATGCGTCAATTGTAACATTGCCTCAATATTCCCAGGTTCACCAGCTGAGCAGGAGAGGACACTAGCAACTGATTCCTTGACATGCCAGAAGGAATAGACAACAAACTGTTGGAAGACAGGAAGATATCAAGCCCCCCAAACCACATTATATCGCTTGACTGACAATACCTACACATACACCATAGTGTCATAGTTGCATAGTGTACTACTAGGCTATCTGCCCAAGTGCTTTATAAGCCTAGCCATAGTGATGTGGCTATTGCCACCCCTTATAGTGGTAATACGTGTACAGCATAGATTCTGAATAATGTGCCTCTCACTTAGTAGTGACACATTATGACCTCCGTACATAATTGAATACCTTGACTGTGCCTCTGTCTAGTAGTGACACAGGGAGGACCCCTGGGGTAAAACTACAATCCGACATCCAGTTGTCCAGACTTCTCTTGAAGAGAGTCAGTGAGGGACTCTGTCTAACATGAACTGGGATACTCTGCTAGAGTGTGAGATGCCTGTGAGTTATGACTCTGTCCCCCAGCATGTCCTATACATGTATGTGCTGAGGTTCAAAACTTCAGCTCCCATGCTTCTGGTGGATTTGGATTGCTTGCAGTGGAGCATGTCCACCACATCCTGATTGGACATGGTCTTGTATGTCAGGCATAGGCCACCTGTAAGTATGCGGTATGCCACTGAATAAAGCTAGATTTCCTTTAGTCTGGAAGCATATGACATGTGTTGTACACCCCTGATCTCCTTGGTAAGGTACTTTTGGGGTCTCTCCAGCTGTTGCAAGTGCTGGGTGAGGTACATACCAAATGGGGCTTTGTATTCAATCATGGGCCTGATAAGGGAGAAGTATAGTGGTACAATGACCTCCTGTGATCTGGATGGAAAACCCTTCCTGATAAGGTGGTCAAGATAGAAAGTCTTTCAAACCACTTTGGCAACATGGGTGTCAAATGAGATGTCACTATCTACATGTGTCCGCAAGTGTCTGATTTGTATTCTGTGCTCAGTGGGTTGCTGTCTATGTATTGATTTGTGTGTACTTTGTTCCTCCCAAAGGGGATGACCACACATCAATTGCAGTCAGTTTCAGGCCATGATTCCGGCACCAGCTAACTGTCTTTGTGATGGCATTCTGTAGGATGTGTGTGCTGGCTGATGTATTCGCATATGGTGCCTAGGTTGCAGTCATCTGCAAACTTTGCCAGCCACAACCCTCCTACGTTTGCTTTCACATCTGAAAAGTAAATGCCAAATAAGACGGGTCCCAGGACAGATCTCTGTGGGACACCACGTGTGACTGGCTTTGAATCTGACAAGGCACCTGCAATGTCGACGTCATGGGTTCTGTTTCCTAGCCATTTTGCAAACTATCCTGTGACATATGATTTGATATTTCAGCTGTTGAGCTTGTCTATGATGCCTGAGTGGGGTATTGTGTCAATGGCCCTGGCCAAGTGCAGGTAGGCTGTGTGGACCACGTAGCCCTCATCAATGGCCCTACTGACAGTATCAAAATAGTCAAACATGTGCAAAATGCAGGATCTGCCCTGTACAAAGCTGAACTGGGTGGGATCAAGGGTCTGTAGGTCACCAATGTCTCTGTTTAAGAGCTCCATAATGACTCTTTCCATAGCTTTGCAGACAAGGCTGGTTGTGCTTGTGTGGTGGTAGTCCCCAGGGTCTGTGGAGGCATCTCCTTTGTGGAGTGGGACCACTGTTGCTGTACGCCAGTGTTCAGGTACATATCCTGTAGCAAGGCTAAGGTTAAATAGCATTTGTATATACGGGTTTAGCTCCTTCTGGAGTTCACATAGCATGCAACTGGGGATACCATCAGGTCCCAATGATGCTGTGTTCTTGTCTTTGCTGAGTGCGGCTCTCACATGGACATCTGAGATGACAGTGAGGTTACATTCATCTGTGATAACTATCTTCTGTTGGGGGTGAGGGAGGGGGAAAATTGCACTGAACCTGTCTGCCAGAATGTTGCCAATATCTGTCAGGTCACTGAACTATATGTTGTTGTGTACCAACTCAGAGCATATCCGAGGGTTCCCACCTAGGTGTCTGACATAACTGAAGAAGGCAGTGTGGTTATCTCTACTGTCTTTGGTGTTTATGTCTCAAAGTTGAACTTGGATGTCTTTATGAGAGAATGTAGCGTTTTACTAGTGCTGCTCACAGCCGCCTTCCCTTTAGGAGATGTAGCTCTGTCTTGCATTAGTATCCGTCATCTGTTATACAGTCTGTTTATGGGTGGGGTCCACCAGACAGGCCTCATTCACTTGGTGGAGAGGGTCATGTTTCTATTAGTGATTGCACGATCCATGCTATCTCAGAGATGTCCGTAGAAAGTGTCTGTGAAGGAGTCACCATTGTGTGTTGTGGTGTCCACTGGCCCAGTGGGCTTAACGGATACCATCTCAGTCCAAAGAAGTGTGAAGTCAGCTTTTGAGGTGTATGTCACTATACTCTTTGTATTATACTAGCACTGACACAAGTGTAGACAGTTTCCCAGAATCCATCAAACAAAACGGACATGCAAAATGTAACACTTCCACAAGAGGGGTAAGCATACTGGATGTGATAATCAGAAATATGTGTACTGGATGCCAAGATGAGAAGTGTATCCCTCACTGGTAAGACCAGACCATAGAGTAAGCACATTGTAGTTACACATCACGACCCCAGTCCCTGGCCAGACTACCACAGTGAAACACATGTATAAAGCATAGCTTGCACCCCTACAAACCAATGTGGAATCCATGAAAAGCCCTGTGCATGTCCAGAATATGGAACACACTGCAGAACATGTTATACAGGCATACCAGGAACACAGCCAAGAGTGCTTGGAGACTGCAATCACAAACAACAAGACACAATGCCATACACCCAGGCATCTGGCATGCTGGACACCATAAATTACTAAACCATTGAAGAGAATGAGGAAGCTACCACATGATAGATCTAACATGAAAAGTGAAGTAATCAGTGATCACTAGTATGGCAATAAAATGTGTCCACACATACAATCCACTAAGGCCAGGCAAAACAAGTAGAATCTGTGAATCCAGTGGCAATGTGACACCTGTCCCAAGTACACACACAACAACTCACCCCAATAAATACAAGTGTATGTGATAGACGCAACCAGGTAGCCAAACCGGGGCCTGAGCACCCCCAAATCAGTACTGTCAAAACTAATCAGGAGGACAAGGTAACCACATACACCACAAACCCAGTCCCACATAGACCTACAACGACTGTAAACCAAACACATAATCACAAAAACATTCCCAGAGGCCCTAATTACAAACACACAACACCAACACAAGCCTCCAAAGCAGACACCCAATAAAACAAACTCCAGACATAGCACATGTAACACATAGTACACAAAGGTGGTGTGCCAAACAGTCACAGGACAGAAGGAGAAACAACATGCCTGATACAGTTGTAATAGGTGACTCCATAGTGAGACATGCTGCTGTCCTAGGGATGGCTTGCATCTGTTACCCATGAGCGTCCGGATATTGCCTAAGGCTTTTGCAAACTACAGAGATCCTCCCATAGGCAAGGCCGAAAAGAGCAACCCACCACCATAGAAAACAAAACTGGAAAGAAACAGAAGGGTAATGCTGATCAATGCCAGATGTGTAAACCTCAATATGCATGCTCCTGAGGCCCTCCCCAGTATGGAGAACATTGATGTCAGTCCAGTGATACACACCTGCTGCAAGCCTCATGACAGCACACCAGCACTACCAGGTAATACCACATATCATGTGTTATGGCCACAAAACCTGTAACAAAACATAAAAGGAGGGTGAGTATCCATATTCAGCACAGACAGCCATACGTCCAGTTAACCGACAATGCCTATGTCATTGCAGTCCACCCATGTGCAAATACCTGTACGCAAGACTGCTGTACAGTCTGTATCATGCTACAGACTACACTCTCACACACAGGAACCCCACCCCACTGTCCTGAAGACAGTGGACAGGATGAATGTACCACCAAATACAAAACAAGGTACACACAAATTACCACATAGGTGGTAAACCATCATGTGTGGAAGGAGTAATCAGGGATCTAGTAACACAAGTGGACAGTCACCTGTCATGTGACAGCCACATCGCCAATTTGTCCAGGAAGACTGTCTATATTGGACACTGTATCATGAAAGGAGTCACATCTACGTCAACAAAGGTCATTGTGCCCCTATACTGTTCCCCTATCAGACCATATTGTAATACAATGCCTCATTTAGTATGTACATTACCTGGCTCCTGCAGCAGTTAGAAAGACCTGAAAGGTACCTCAGCAAGAGTCATAAAGGGTCTCAACTATATCTCATATGCCACCTGGCTGTAGACACCACAGCCGAATGCAGTCACATACTGCCAACACAGAGGCATTGTATGTCTGTTGTACAAGTCCATGTCCAACACAGAAGTAATGGACATGCTCCACCCCTGAAAACCCAAAGCCATCAGAGCTGTGTGAGTCAGAGATGTCAACCTTAACACATAATCAAATAGGATGTGCTGGAGGGACAGATACCTAACCCTGAGTCTCTCCACACCCTGGAACAGAATACCACTACATGTTAGGCAGAGCCCCTCACTGACACTCTTCAACAGGAAGTTAGCAAAATGGATGGATAATTGTAGATGTACACTGGGGGTCTTTACTGTGTCATGTTCAGACAGAGGCACAGCTAAGTAAATCATATGTGGCCATAATATCCACATAGCAAGAGGTGGCAAAAGCCACACGCACTGTGGCTATGCTTACAAATGCCCTAGGGTGGATAGCCTAGTATGAACCCATGAACGTACTATTGTACAAATTGTATGGAACACTAAGGATAACTCCAAGGCTGCTGCAACTGATGGTAGTAAGCATGTTGTGAATTCCTGGATATGCTCTGGATCACACAAATATTACAAACAACATACCAAACACACACACGTATTGCCAACATACATCCTGACAGGTGCAGTGCAAACCCCCCCCCTCATAATGCCAAATATCTTTCCCAGCAGATCGCTGCCTCCCTGACATTATGTCAGCCTTACCACAGGATATGTACCCAAAGAGCAGTGTACAACTACAGTGGGTGTTCTCAAGAAAGGTGTCGCCTGAATGGATACTAAAAACAACCACCACAGATTCCTGAGAAGCTTGGTCTGCACAGCTATGGTAAGGATCAGCATGTACCACAGACATAACGATATTGGGGATCTATTGACACCCGACCCTAGCCAGTGTGGGTTTATGAAGTGCAGACCCCACCCCTAAACATGTGTGACTCAGTTGAAACAGTGATTGAGGTCACTGATGAGGGCAATGTTAAGCTTATGGGGTGGTAATTACCAGGGTCTGTAGAGGCACTGCCTTTATGCAGATGTGCACAACTGGACCCTAACCAGGCTGTTGTGCACACCATGGAAATGTAAAGCAGTGATAGGACTAAAGCCCAGGATACTGACCACCACAGTGAAAGTACTGAACCACTACACTATACAGTACTACAGTGTTAGGTCAGTATGAATGGATGTTGACAATTGTGTGCAAAGTATCCCATGCAAAACCTGCAGGCACAGTATACTCCCTGTTGTGTTCACACAAAAAGCATTTGGACAGTAACTACACAACATGGCACAGAACACACAACCATAAACTGGAGGTATTTGTTGAAGGTCACACTCATCCACAAATGTGATGGGCTGCAGAGTTCAACATATGGAAAGCTCACACTGGGCATGCTCACACACTTAGATAAATGAGACATCTTTCACACAACATGCCATGTGAAGGCTGAACTGGGCATGTTCACACACTTAGTCCAAATGTTACTCTTAGCAACAGTCCAAATGTTACTCTTAGCAACTGTGAAAACACACCAGAGGATGCTCATTCCCCTTTCTAGACACTGATCATGTCAGCACCCTATAAGTATATTAGGAGAAGAGGAATCTCCCAGTAATCCGAATAGCGTGCTCTGCTAATGTGTCTGTTTCTAATATCATAACATAGGTAGGTAGGGGTTTGAATCCAGCAAGTGGCAAGTGTGTGTGAAGGTGGGTAAGTGTGTATGAAAGGAACATCCCTTTTGGCAACTGTGTAAACACACCACAGGATGCTCATTCCACTTTCTAAACTCTGTTGATGTCAGCACCCTATAAGTATATCAGGAGAAGAGGAATCTCCCAATAATGCGAATAGCTTGCTCTGCTAATGTGTCTGTCTCTAATGTCATAACATAATTAGATAGGTGTTTGAATCCAGCAAGTGGCAAGTGTGCGTGAAGGGGAGTAAGTGTGTATGAAAGGAACATCCCTTTTGGCAACTGTGTAAACACACCACAGGATGCTTATTCCCCTTTCTAAACTCTGATGATGTCAGAACCCTATAAGTATATCAGGAGAAAGGACACCTCCCAGTAATGCAAATAACACGCTCTGCTAATGTGTCTGTCTGTAGTGTCATAACATAGTTAGGTAGGGGTTTGAATCCAGCAAGTGTGTGTGCAAGGAGCCTCGTTTTTGGCAACTGTGAAAACATACCACAGGATGCTCATTCCCCTTTCTAAACTCTGATGATGTCAGCACCCTATAAATATATCAGGAGAAAGGAAATCTCCCAGTAATACGAATAGCGCACTCCGCTAATGCGTCTGTCTCTAGTGTCATAACATAGTTAGGTAGGGATTTGAATGCAGCAACTGGCAAGTGTGTGTGAAGGGGGGTAAGTGTGTGTGCAAGGAACATCCTTTTTGGCAACTGTGAAAACATACCACAGGATGCTCATTCCCTTTTCTAAACTCTGATGATGTCAGCACCCTATAAGTACATCAGGAGAAAGAAAACTTCCCAGTAATGTGAATAGCGCACTCTGCTAATGCGGCTGTCTCTAGTGTCATAACATAGTTAGGTAGGGGTTTGAATCCAGCAACTGCCAAGTGTGTGTGAAGGGGGGGTAAGTATGTATGACAGAAATATCCCTTTTGGCAACTGGGAAAACACACTACAGGATGCACATACCCCTTTCTAGATGATATCACAATTATTTATGGCTTTTGATTACAGACATGCCACGTGTGTTTTGCCCACACAGAATGCCCATGTGTGCGGGTTGTCTCTCACAATAATGCATGACATTGATTAAACCAGTTATGGCAATGCACACATGATGTATGTGTGTGCCAAATACATATATGTACCTGTGACCTTCAATAGTTACCATGTGTGATGCCTGCCACATGTGAATACATGGTATTTGCACAGGGTAACATTATGACTGTGGTCTTCTGTGCAGGTGCTGCATGTGGGATGTATATATACAGTGTGAGATGTAGATGCTATCAGCCTAGTAGTGAGGGATACACACCTGGTCTGGGGCATATAGTCTACCTGTTGTTGATGAACAGGTGCTGCATGTTTTCACCTGTTGTGGGAGTGGTAAAACGTTATTCCATAGCAATGCAGTGACCGCATGCTAAGAACCGTCCAGCTAGGGTGTTGTAGCTACAGTAATTCATTAGCATTCAGTAATATGTCAGAATCCCTGGTGAGGGTCTGATGCCAACCAAGGTCAGGGTTCTACCAGCCTGTGTCACTTGCTCAGTGATCCCTTCCATGTTCCCTATCATGTATCCCAGTGAGGGACATCCCACATCAGCTGTGGTGGCATGGACAATGACTGAGTCATATGTGTCCATGCATCTGACTGACCTGTATGCTTGTGTTATGTGGTGGACCATAGTGCCCCATGAGCATATCACTGTGACCTACACCTTGTCCAGCCTGGTGAGCATGTCCTCACTGTAGTGGACAATAAAGGTACCTAACACAACTGCAGCAGTAGTGTTGTATAGCTGTACAGACTGTGCTTGTTTGGCACACAGGATTTGTGTGCTATGTGTTATGCGTGCTGTGTGCAGGCCTAACGTATGCCTGTGTGCCAGCTGCAGAGGTGTCTGCCAGTCATGCAGGATGCTATCCTTAGGCTCCACGAATGGCCCGGTGTGTTTCCATGCTTGTATTGCTGTCAGTGTAGGTCCACATCAGACTGGTATTGCTGTCACTGTAGTATTTCATGCCACCTGACAGGTTATGCCAGTACTGGGTTCAGAGTGCTTAGTCCACAGTTTGGCCATGTGTTTCCATGTCATACATGTGTTGTACATCCATGGGTAGGGGATAGGGTTGACTGTGTACATGTGGCAGCTGTGACATTACTACATGACTCACATATTCCACAACTGCACCATAGAGGTGACTGACAACTGACCTTTGCACATGCTACCATAGTATTAAGATAGCATTGGTGATTAACAGCACATAGGGCCAATGGTGAACAAGATACATAGGTTCATACAGGGATGTCTGCCCAGGGCATATATCCACCTAGCCAGGATGTGTGTGGCTTTCACCATGCATTGTAAATCTATCTTGCTATGCCCTTTTCCAAGGTTAGTATACTGTGCCTCTGTCTAACAGTGACACATAAGTGATACCCAGGGTAACCCTACAATGTCACATCCAGTCATTAATATCTCTCTTGAAGATAGTCACTGAGTGACTCTGCTTAACCTCTATTGGGATAATATTCCAGAATGAAGGGAGCCTCTGAGGTATGAATGTGCCCCTCCAGCATGTCCTATGTATATCACTCCTGAGGTTCAAGTCTTTCCAGCGTGTATCCTGATGGGATCTGGATATTCTGAGGTGCAGCATGGCCATTAAGTGAGGGTTTGACATGGCTTTATATGTCAGGCACATATTGCCTATGAAGAGACAGTATGCCACTGAGTAGAGCTGCTGTTTCTTTAACCAGTCAGTATGTGGCATCTGTTGGAGCCCTTTGATCCTCTTGTCGAGGTACGTATGTGGTCTTTCCAGTTGCTGCAGGTGTCTGGTAAGGTGCATGCCGACAGGGTCATTATAGTCAATTATGGGCATGATGAGGGATGAGTAAAGGGGCACAATGTCCTCCCCTGAACTACATGTGGATCCCATCATGATGATGTGGCCCATATAAAATGTTTTCCTAACCACTTTGTCCATGTTGTTGTCAACTGGTAGAATGCTATCAACCTGTGCACCCCAAGGTCCATAATTCCTTCATCTGCACTTAATGGATTAACACATATGTGGTACTTTGTGGTCACCTTGTGTTTGACAAAGGGGATGACTATACTCTTTTTGTCATACACCTTGAGGCCATGGCTGTGGCACAGGTCGTGTGTTTGCAAGAGGCCCTTTTGGAGGATGCGTGTGTTAGCTGGAGAGTTGATTATGGCGTCCGGTGTGCAGTCATCTGTGACTTGCTCAGCCACAGTACTTCCATGTTGGCCTGTACCTGTGATAAATATATAATGAACATGACAGCTCCCAGGGCTGAGCCTTGTGGGACACCACTTGTAAATGGTTTGAGGCTGACATGGCCCCAGCAATTGTAACCATGTGTGTTCTGCCCTTGAGCCACTGTGCAATATCCATAGTGACATAGGGGTTAATATGTACACTGGTGAGCTTCCCTAGAATGCACAAGTGGGGTATTGTATCAAAGGCTTATGCAAGGTCCAGGTAGGCTGTGTAGACCTCCTTCCCCTTGACAGTGGCCTTGGTGACTGTTTTGAAGGAATCAAACAGGTTTGAGAGGCAGGATCTGCCATTAACAAAGCCAAACTGTGTATGGTGACATGTCTGTAGGTCCCCAATATCTATATATGTGAGGTTCATGATGATCCTTGCCATAGCTTTGCAGACCAAGCTATTCAGACATATGGGGCGAATAGTGTCCAGGATCCGTTAAGGCACCACCTGAATGTAGAGGGACCACTGTTGCTGTACGCCACTCTTTGGCCACATATCGTGTAGTAAGGCTGGGATTGAACAGTAGTGTTATTTCTGGGTGTAGCTTTTCCTGTGGTTCATGTAGGACACAGCCTGGGACACTGTCTGGTCCCATTGATGCAGTGTTTATTGCTTTGGAGAGGGCAGCTCTTACCTGAGCATCTGTGATGTCAGGGGGGGCAGCACTCTGCTGGGAGACATATTTCCCCTTTTGGTGTGGTGGGGGGGAGAAGGTAGCAGTGAACCTGTCCACTAAGATGATGGCAATGTCTGTGTGTTTTGTATTTTGTGTGACATCTTGGATTACCTCTGAGCATATCTGGGTATTACCACCCAGGTTCCTAACATAACTACAGAAAGCCTTGTGATTATCCTCAGTGGCTTGTGGAATCTTCCCTCAAAGATGGCCTTAGACAATCGTATGAGTGCCTGTAGTTGTCTTCTAATACTCATCAGTGATGCCTTCACATTTTGGGAGTAAGTTGTATCATGTAGTGGCTTCATCCTTCTATTGTATAGTTTGTTTATGGCTGGTGTCCAGCACACAGGACGTCTGCCTTTGGAGGATTGGGTCATGCTTTCATATGTGGTTGCATGATCCATGCATTGCTGAATGTGTCCATAGAATGCCTTTATACAGGTATCTGCAGTCTGGTCCATATTTTCAACAGGCCTGTGGCCTTTGAAGGTTTCCACATTATTTACGAGGGGTGTGAACATGCTTGACATGAGCTGTTGACTGATGTCCCACCCTCCAGACTGAGCAAGGTGAGGGTCACATTTAGCTACCTGTCGGGTGATAGAATGTGCACATACCACAGGCACACAGGTCACTCCATGGCAAGTACAAGTATGAGGCAGTCATTGTCCATGTTGGTGCAAACAACCTGAGATGTACCTCCCTGGACCACATGGAAAGAGACACAGAGGTGCTCTTACAGCACCCTCTCAAACTCAGAACTCCCACACAGCCTTCATGCTCACACAGGAGAGTATAGATTTATCTGCAAACACCATCATACTGGGTGACGTCAGCTACCCAAACATAGACTGTGAATATTACACAAGCCACAGTACCCAAGCTCTAGGGTTCCCATAGATCAGACACTCTTTAGCTATGGAACAGGTAATCAACCTTCCCACAAGAGGGGCAGATATACTAGACCTGATCATCACAAACATGAGTACAAAATGCTCACCACTGGAAGTATATCCCTCATTGTTGCAATCAAACCATATACTAATCACACTGGAGTACTGGATCCCCCACATATGCAAACCTCGAACACATCGATGTGTGTGTGGGAAATGCCCTATTAGCAACTGTGACAGTATACTACAGGATGCAGATTCCCCTTTTGAAACACGGATGATGTCAGGACTCTATAACTATATTACCTGAATTAAAGTCCTCCAGTAATTCGTATAGCGTGCTCCGCTAATGTGTCTTTCTCCGGTGTCATAACATAGTTAGGTAGGGGTTTGAATCCTGCAAAGGGAATGTATGAGTGAGGTTTGTGTGTATACATAATGCTGGGAGGGATAAGTGCCTTTTGCCAACTGGGAGAACACACTACAGGGTGCACATCCCTCCTCCTACACACAGATGATGTCAGCACCCTCTAAGTACAGCATTAGAAAAGATTTCTCCCACTAATGCAAATAGCACACTCTGCTAATGTGTCTGCTTCTACTGTCATAACACAGTTAGGTAGGGGTTTGAATCTTGCAAATGGAAAGTATGTGTTTTACTGTGGGTGTGGTTAGTGTGTGTGCACAATGGTGGTGGTGGGATGTGGCTTTTGCCAAATGGGGCTATGCACTGCAGGGTGCACATTTCCCTTAACAAGCAGTGATGTTGACAGCACCCTATACAAACAAAACTACAAAAGAGAAGGTGGTGGTACCAATAACACATGTAAGGTAACACTTCTTTAAGTAATGTCCACAACACGAAGTAGGATAAACGAACAATCCTTTTACTCTATACAAACAACATGACAACAGACAACTGCCAGTACTCAGTATAGTGTTACATGCTACTGTAACACGCACATGTACCAGAATATACCTAGATAGTGTTTTGAAGCCTGAATGTGGCAAGTGTATGGATGTGGGATGTGTCTGTGTGTGCATTTCCGTATGGGAAACATGTTTGATGTGGCAATCAGGGTACCACAGTACCTGATGCACATTACACCTTTGAACTAATGAGGTTGCCTGCACCCTGTGAGTACAGGCAGAGAGGAGGAAATCGGTAGTAATCAACATAGTGCACTTCTCAAATATGTACCTGTCATGTATCGACAGCTACTCATGTAGGGTAATAAATAATGGGAATGGCATGTGAGCATGTGCATGTGTGGGGGTAGCAGGGTGTGTGTACATGCATGTGTGACAGAACAGATACATATAGCTGAATCTACATAACAGCACATGATGCACATTCCCATAGTCAATAGTAGCATGTGATGGTGTGCAGCTGGTACACTTTGGTAAGTAGTATGGGTGCAGATAACAACTGAGGACATTCATACAGTTACTGCAGCAGGACTGCTGGGATATACCCACAATCATAGTGGAACAGTGAACAGTTACCAACATGTTACTACTTATACACATCTATGTAGTCACCCTGTGCATCAGCAACGTGTTTACCTGTTCCTGCACCAATGTTGTAGTATGCAGGAGGTGGCACAGTGTCATCATATGCACAGGGTGTGGGTTAGGTATGCCCAAGCCAGACACTGGTAACACCAATTGACATGTGTGTGTATGTGTGTTTGTGAGGGGCAGCAGTACAGGGTGGACCGGTGTTGGTGCAGTGTGTGTGTATGTGTTTGCCCTAGGTGTTAGATTTCTGCATGTGTGCAAGCACACACACAGTCCCACATAATGGCTGCCATGTACAGGGTTTTGTGGACAGCCACAGACTGCACCTGTCAGGTCATCCAGATCAGTGTCTGTGGGCACGGACACTGTACCTGTGCCTGGCAGGGGTGCTACGGGCCGTATCCGGTACTAACCCAGACTGGGTACAGTCATTGGAAGCGGGGGTGTGTTGACTGGACACAGTTCCCTGTTGGGACTGTCCAGAGCCACATGCACGTGGTCTCCTGGGGCGTCCTGATGACAGCACAGACCCAGCATTGCTGGTGCTGGTGCTGGCACTTGAGGTGCGTGAGTGGGCCTGTTGTCGTCCGCGGCCACTGCCAGCTGGTGCTGTTGCTGGCATACGGCCACGTCAACATCGCAAACTCACACGATCGCCCTGGCCCATGGACATCTGGTTGTGCAGCAGCTGTTGTATGTCCCCGCAACGTCTGTCAATGACATCTGTGCAGTTACGGATAGCATTCGCAATGTCACACATGCCGTCTGTCATGGCTGTGCGACATGCTCTCAGCTCCCTCAGACCCTGTCTGGTGTACCTTTCCATATGTGCCTGTGCCTGCATAACAGTCCGAACCCAAAACGTATGCACACCACTTATTTATCCTGTCCAGTGGACTACAGATACAGGCACATTGTATAACAATAGCAGGAGGCTACTGCAGCACAGGGCAGATTCACATGAAGGCAAGGCATCTGTGGTCATCAGTGTTAAGATGCACATTCACCAAATGCACAGATATTGGTAACATTGTTGCAGACAGTTTAGGTGCAGGTACCCCCCCCATTCTCCTACACAAGTGGAATTAGTTATGACAGATGACTGCAACCTCCCTATCCTCTCACATGTCCAGATGAGGGCCACCCTCAACATTGCAGAACACATAGCATCACTGTTACGAAATGGTATCCCTGGATGTGTGCTACGTTCACCCCTGGAGGACATAGCACCACATGACAGACTGATATTAATCCCTGGCCATACTACAGGATATGCACCTGAACAGTGCCATACATACACAGTGGTCCCACACCAATGAGGAGTAACCTCTACTGACCCTGGTAACTACTGCATCATATGCACAACTGGCCTTGTGTTCTAAGCTATGGAAGTTCTAAGTATGGGCAACATGTACAGCAATATTACATATGTATACATTTCAGGACTATGTACACACAACCTATCTCATGGACATACCTATAGATAGTGAACTATGATACATTTGGAGGTGTCACAGTAAACACAGTATTAACCTGCTACTTTGCATTACCTGTGTTTGTGGCAGCTGTTGCTGTGTCAGTGGTGCTGCTTACTGCTTGCTGTTTGCTGCTGCTGCTGCTGGTTTTGCTGCTGGCTGTCTGTATATTTTTTTATTTCTCTCTCTGTCTCTCGCTCTCTTTCTCAGTAGGTTTTGCGCAATGACTGTATTGCATGTGTGGAGTGTGGGTACTGGATGCTTTTGTAGGATGTCCATGTGATGGCCTCTGCACCAATTGTAAGGCAGCATTGGCTAATTGCATACAGCCAGTTGTGTACTGATTGCATGTCTCACTGTGATTTCAGGACAGTGCTATAAAAGGGTATGTGAGATAGGCGTTGCCCTTTCAGATTGTAAGGGTGTGGACCATGCTGGTATGCTGTTGACATTGTTCTGTGAGTGTGAAGGTTAATACATCTCTCATGCTTCATGCTGTGTTGTGAATTCAGGTTGCTGCATTTCTCTTGCCTGTTCCCTGTAGAGAGTGTGTATGCATACTGACACCTACGACTATATTTCATATGTATTGCTATATATACATATGTGTGCATATACATATTTTCATATATGTACATTAGCTGACAATATTGGGTACAAGCTAACAATTTGCAGGGCTGTTTCTGTTAACACTACACTAGTATGGGAATCCAGTAATTGGGACAGTAAAAGTCTGCCTGACATGCTTTGGGTAGTACACATACTACATTGCCTTTATCTTCATTCCTACTATTACATGTTCCACTTATTTAGCACTATATTCCTGTATGAGAGTCATGGCTTACTGGTAGGTCATACAGACTAGTGTTACAATGGTCTTGTGGTAGGGCCTACTAGTATGCTTATATTTTGCTTTCAAATTGAGTATAGGGCCTATCAATAAGAGTGCTGGGGGCACCTTTAAGCAGTTAAAGGGGTTAGTAGGTCTCACAGGAGTCAGGCTGTGTTGCAGATTCTGGTTGCTGCATTTATCTTCACTGTTTCCTGTAGTGAGTGTGTATGGATACTGACACCTACCACTATATTTCATATGTATTAATATATATATATATATATATATATATATATATATATATATACATACATATGTGTACATATAATACTTTCATATATGAACATTACCTCACATTATTATGTAGAAGCTAACAATTAGCAGGGCTGTTTCCGGGAACACTACACTAGTGTGGGAATCCAGTAATTCAGGCATTAAAATCTACCTGACATGCTTTGGGTAGTACACATCCTATATTACCTTTCTATTGATTCCTACTATTACATGTTATATATATTTTAGCACTATGTTCTTGTATGAGAGTCATGGCTTAGTGGTAGGTCATACAGACTAGTGTTACCAAGCTCCTGGGTTCGAGACTGACAGTGGATTTTTATTTTTCTTTCGAAATGAGTGCAGGACCTGTCAATCAAAAGTGCCAAAGGCACTTTTAAGCATTTAAAACCAGGTCTGCGCCGTTTATGCTGAGCTCACGCATGCGCACTGGCGGTGAGCTCACAAGACACAAGCGCACACCCGCACTATTTTCTTTGAAAGAAAAGAAAAAGGGGTGACAGGAAAGTGGTGAAAAATGGGTCACAAAGAGGGTAAGACAGTAGGGAAACAAGCTTGGTATTTGCAGGAAGGATGTAGGTGAGACCCATAGCTGCCCATGTCTTTCTCAGCAACAGCTGTGCATTTGTATGCAATTTGGTGTGACATTTGGAACCTTCCACCCCTGAGAGAGGTGTCAGGACAACATTAATACCTGTTGTACAGCCAATTGTAATTAATAGTTTCGATGTCCAGCAGACATGTGTGCAACATGGACAGCTATGTATGGGGCGTAATTTTTTTGTGGGTACAGAGTGCCCTTTTTTTTGTTTTTTATCAGGTGAGAGTGGTATGTCAGGTGAGGTAGTTGGTATAGCTGGGGAGGTAGGTTGGGTAGGTTAACAGACAAGACAGACAAGACGCATACAGGGGCGGTGTATGACACATGTGGGGGGGTTACACAATTGACGGGGATGGAGGTTGGGATATCCATGGCACATGAGCCCACAGATGGCAACAGTGGAACTGATATCCCCACCCATAGGCAGTTGCCACTGTTTCTTCACAGCCCAGGATGGGGCTGTGCTGGGGGCTGTGCAGGTGGGACAACAGGCAAACCCGTAAGCTGTGCCACCCGGGCCTCAAGCTGGCGTAGGGGCCCAAGAACAGAGTCTTGGATCTCCCTTCGCAACACAGACCGGGCACCTTGGAGGGTGAGTGGACGTGCTCCTCCGGCCACGCTTGCAGAGGGGGGGACGGGCCCCATCCCCTGCAGCGCTTCCACCCGAAGGTGGCACAGGGCCACTGGAGGAGGGTCCAGCCTGGGCACTAGTGCCAGGTGCAGTCACCAGCTGAGGTGGGAGAGGTGGGTCCGCTGGGACCTGCCTTCCCAAGTGTTCTAGGTTTGTGTGTATGTTATGTTAGTTTGGGTTAGTGGCATATTATTCCATTCAGATTAGTTGTAATAGCATGCATTGGTATTCCCATTAAACAAACACCCAGATATTAACACCATTGAACAACGGGCATATCAATATCACATGCATTGTTTCAACAGAAATACACAATTGAACAACATGCAGGGTTGATTAATGGCAACAGGCCATCAGGTTTGCCGGTTTGCAAGTATGACCAGGGCACATGCAACAAGAGACATGCATATATTTTTGAAACAGGACAAATGTCCATGGTTAATGAAATGTTCTCATACCAATATTTAGTGTTTTTTTTAATTTGCAATTATAGGGTGGGGTGGAGAAAGAAAATGATGACACATTCATAAATTATACATTGATATACATCTGTAATAGAAACACAATTAACTTGTCAGTGATACTTTCCAAATGATTCTTACTTGACTGTCATGCTAGACCTGTTACAGATACATCACTATCCTAGTTATTTTGAATATGATCAGATACATCATCCTGCTACACTTTGATGACAGGGCAGGGGACAGCTATGGATGTTTAGTATGTCAGACAATCATTCCTTCTATCTGCAAATCGCTGACTGTGATCACTATATACAGAGTTTGGCCTGAACATTCAAGAGTCAGACACACTGAAATCAGTTTGGGATGTTAAGTTTTAATTCCCACATGCATTTATTTATGTAGAACCACACTGAAGCTTATATATTCAGGTGCTAATACTATGTTATTCATTGATACATGACCCTTTCTGTCACTCCCACACATCCTGCAATTTCACAGTTCGGGTTGGTACTTCTAGGCTTTGTTCACATATTAGACCTGTGGGGATTCCAACACTTTCCAGCAGCCTCACTTCTGTCATGATTCAGCATTTCAACAGGGGATATATCTCACCTGTGATTACCTCAGCTTCTGAAGCTGTACTCTTGAGACTACTGCAGGTTATACTACATTTAATTAATGGTGGGACATCTGTATTACAGCACTGTTTATTTCTATCACTTATATTTCCAGTTTCACTTGCATACTGATGAACTTGTTGCAGCCATACCTGCAGACTTTTACTTGCTGCTTGCACATTCTATTACTTTTACTCAATACACTGCAGTGTTCTGCTACATGCTACACTATAATATTTATTTACAAGTACTAGGTGGGGTTACTAACCTGCATGGTGGCGCAGCCGCACCAGTCTGCGCTCATGTGCCATTTGATTCGCAGAGTGGACACCTGCAGCTGTAATACAAAACAAGTAAAATTGGAATACACATCTCCTTGGTATCAGCTAGTTGAATTCCTTACATACATACATAAAATGTAACTTACTCAGTAGTGGGGCGTTGGGCATATCCCGGGCCTCCTGGATCCATTGGGTCAACTGGTCTTGCTTATGTCGCTTCAGGTCCGCATGGTGGTGACGGACCTGCTCACCAGTGCGTGGAATGCCAGTAGCACTGGTCAGATCCTGAGCCAACTGGTCCCATGCCTCCGCCCTGTACGCTCCCCATGAGACCTGGCCCTGCATGAGTTGGGCCTCATGATGGTGAACTAGGAGCCAGACCATGTATCTGGACTCCTCAACGCCCCACCGCTGTGCTCGAAAGCAACGTCCCTCCCCTACTCCACTCATTCTGCCTGCAGGTCTATTCTACAATCGTTTATGCTGTGTATTCCCACCTATGGGGCTTATATATGCTGATTTTCCCACACATTTCTATGATTGGCCGGTTTAGAATTGTATCTACTTCACAGAAACTGCTTTATCATGCTCCATTTTGGCTTATATCCTATTTATATGCTATTTCTGCATTTCTATGTACTGCTGTCATGGCTTAGTGGTTTAGTACCTTGACTCTAGTGCATGGTATCCTGGGTTCGAATCTGACCACTGAATTTTAAATTTTATGACTGTCTAGAAATGACTTCAGGACCTGTCAATCAATCATGCCAAAAGCACTTTTAAACACTTAAAACCAGGTCTGCGCTCATTTGCGCGGAGCTCACGCATGTGCACCGCCAGTTAGCCTGTGGGAGCGTCGCGCAAATGGTGTGCGCTGGGTTACACCTTAATTGGCTAGTACCACACATGTTAAACTTAGCACAGCTAGTTGCACACAGTTTGAGCCTGTTAAACCAGTCCTTAGTTATGGGCAAGCAGTTTGCAGTTTGTAAAACACTACTTAGCTATGGGCACTCTGTCTCACTGCAGTTTAGCTGTCAGTACATTTCTAAATATTTTTATTATTGTATTACTTGAAAACATATGCTCCATTTCATTCCATTTTACAAAAGGGAATACTTTTACATTTGTACAATACTGTCAGGGGCCTTTTTAGTGCCTATTTACAAAAAGAAAAAAAGGTTGGTGTGTGGGCTCGAACCTTGCCTGCCTGCCCTCAAGCCGACAACTCTACCGCTATGCTATTACTTCTTGGCTTACTTTGCATATTTAGTTCTTATATCCTTTTCCACTGATTGCTAACT